>NC_057718.1:77019990-77030320 GCF_004010195.1 Chiloscyllium plagiosum | reverse complement strand
CTGAGGTCATGTTGCAGTTTTATAAGACTCTGGTGCAGCCTCATCTGGAGTATTGTGTGCAGTTTTGGTCGTCATATTATAGGAAGGATGTGGAGGCACTGGAACGGGTGCAGGGGAGGTTTACCAGGATGTTGCCTGGTATGGTAGGAAGATTGTATGAGGAAAGGCTGAGGCACTTGGGGTTGTTTTCAATGGTGTAAAGAAGGTTTAGGGGTGACTTGATAGAGGTGTGCAAGATGATTAGGGGTTTAGATAGGGTTGACCGTGAGAACCTTTTTCCACGTATGGAGTCAGCTATTACGAGGGGGCATAGCTTTAAATTAAGGGGTGGTAGGTATAGGACAGATGTTAAGGGTAGGTTCTTTACTCAGCGAGTCGTGAGTTCATGGAATGCACTGCCAGTAGCAGTGGTGGACTCTCCCTCTTTATGGGCATTTAAGCAGGCATTGGATAGGCATATGGAGGATAGTGGGCTAGTGTAGTTTAGGTGGGCTTGGATTGGCGCAACATCGAGGGCCAAAGGGCCTGTACTGCGCTATATTCTTCTATGTTCTATGCTCCTTCATAATCAAACTGTTTCTTTGCACAGTTGCCAATAGTGTAAGGGGTAAAGTCTCTCCATGTTGATCATCTCATGAAAAGTCTCTTTCATATGCAGTCTGATTTGTTGTGAAATGTTTAAAGTGCTAGGTTGAACTAACCTTTTAAAATTCATGCATGAGGACACCCAGGTATCAGACTAGGCCAACAAGCCTGGCTAAGTGAGGCAGTCACACTGATTGGTTCCAGCAAACTTGGCCAGGACAGGCAAGCAGGATTCAACCCAAAAGGGGGCTTTAATCAAAAGGCCATCTTTTCTGGTCATGACCTTAACCTATGCAAGCCTTTGATAGATATTTGTCTGATGTGTGGCTTTTCCTAGTTGTGCTAAAGTCCAGCAACTCAACTGTTCGAGTGATGTAACTTCTTTTAAGTGCAAACCTAGCAGATTTTTGAGGGGCAGTACCACTGGTGTGAAAGAAGTGCTACATGGTTAGCTGCAATAAAGTGATAGGCATTGATTGTACATGATGGAGCTGGAGTGGTCTAGCACTCAGTCTTGTATATGACAGTCTCATGGGATGGCAACCTTACAATGCCAACTCACAGTCAAAGGAGCATGAAGCTTTAAGTAAATAGTGGCAGACCACAGCAGATTAGTAATTGTATTGCAACACTTGAACCAAGAACCTCCTGCCCATAAAGTTTGGCATTTTACCCACTCATCTCCATTTTGGAAAGAATCTAATCATGTTGGATTACCTATCCCTCAGTGGAATTCCCTCCTGTTTTTCAGCCTGCCTCCACATTTAGTCTCAAAAACAGAAAATGCCACACCATATCTCCAGAACATTGTTCCAGGACTCTGGAATACCTTTTGTGTAATGTGCAGGGAAATGATAGTAATAACTTTCTTGTTGAGGCCCACATAAAGCCCTTTTGCTGTGCTATGTTATAGCACCCCCCAGTACAATTCACCAATCTGGCAAAATTATAAAAGACACAATGGAGCTGTAGGCCTTCACAGATGCTGTTAAATTACCTCATCAGAATTTAAAATTTGTGATACAAATATAAAAATTAAGAACAGGAGCAGTTCACTTAGCTCCTAGAACCTGCTGTGCCATCCAATACAATTATGACTGATTTGACTTGAACCTCAATTCAATCAAATCACCTCTTACTCTTCTAAACTTTAGTTGATTCAAGCCAAGACATCCATCCCATTCCAGATAATAGTCTGATGAACCTTCTTCGAATTGCTTCCAATATATTTACACCCTTCCTTAAATAAGATGATTTTTCCCATGTAGAGTGCTCCATTTGAATTTTGTCTGATTGAAGCATAACATCCCTACTTTTGTATTCAATTCCCCTCATAATAAATTATAACATTTTATTAGTTTTCCTAATTAATTGCTGTACCTGCAAACTAACCTTTGACAAATCATGCATGATGACACCCAGATATCTCTGCATCTCAGAGCCCTGCAATCTCTCACCACATAGATAATATGCATCTTTATTCTTTTCTGCCAAAATGGGCAATTTCACATTTTCCAAAATATGTTCTTTTCCACATCTTTACCACTCACTTAACCAATCTATATCTTTAGTAACCTCATTGTTACCTCTTCACAACTTATTTTCTTACCTATCTTTGTGCTATCAGAAAGTTTGGTGACCACACCTTATTAAATTCATCATAATAAATTTCATCAAATTCATTAATATAAATTGAAAACACTTGAGGTATCAACACTGATCCCTCTGGTACATCATTCATTATATTCTGCCAGCCTTAAAAAGACTATCTTATTCCTATTTTCTGTTTCCTGTTGGTCAACCAATCTTTTATCTATGCCAATATGTTATTCCTTATACTATGAGCTCTTATTTTCTGCAATAACCTTCAATCTGGCACCTTATAGAATGCCTTCTAGAGAGTGAAGTGTAGTATATACACCCCTTTATCTACAACATGCATTACCTCTTCAAAGGATTCCAATAAATTGGTGAAACAGGATTTCCTTTTCACTAACTCTAGCTGATTATCTTGAATTTATCAAAGTACCCTGCAAAAACTTCTCTAATTATAGCTTTTAACATAATTCCCAATGACAAATGTTAAGATAACTGACCAGTAGTCTCCTGTTGTCTGTCTGCTTATATTTTGGACTAAAGGACACATTGACTATTTTCCAATCTAATGAGGTCATCCCTGAATCAAGGGAGCTTTGGAAAATTAAAATCAATGTATCAATTATCTCATATTCCCTTTTTTTATGGCCTTAGGGTGAAGTCCATCAGGATTTGCTTCAAATGTACAGTGCAGAAATGGTATGGAAATGTACCACTATGGCAAGGAAAAGGAATGTGATCCAATGCCGAGGAACTAATAATGATCAAATCTTGGCATTGTTCATTAGAGGTTTTCTGTTGATCTGAAAGAAGAGGTTTGGCAAGGCAGCCTTTTAAGACCTTCACAAATGTTTATGCAACTTTGGCAATATTAAAGTTTCAACCTCAACTGGTCCCAGATTTCTCTCACAAATGAGACTGAGTTGACACAGTTGATAATGTCCATTGGTTTTTCATCTGGTTCTTCCTTAACTGCTCTTTGGCTGTCACCTCCTAATGCCTGCCGTTCACTGGCTGAATGACGGTGAGACTGTTTTCTTGCTGTTTAGTTTGCAGTGCAGCTTTAAAGCAGCCAGTGACCCTTTAATTTTACCCTGTGATATTTGTGCCATAAAAACATTGTGATTTGTCAGCCACTTTGGTTGCAACCAGTGATTCCTCTGCAGCACAGTTGGGGTCACATATTCAACATGAAATGAGACTGTAAATTAATTTCATGAAATATTGGAATTATATGAACAAATGCAATTGACTCTTTTATTCACTAAATAAAATTTTATGCTATGTATTTCAATAAATCCATGATTTATGATCTTCTGAGGTATCATTTGCTGTAACAAATTTCTATCAGCATTGCACTTCACTAGACTTGCTGCACACCTGCAGATGTTGTGGTTTTGTAGACTTCTAGCTAGGTCCCACAGTTTCGAGAGGAAGTTCAGCAGCGTTTTGCTGTACCAGAAAGAAAGTTACAGATATTTCTCAAAAGAATAACCTAATTTATGATTGTTGCAGCAACAGAAATATACTGAGCAAATTTTAAGCATTTGAGCATTAACCTCAAATTGAAGGGAAAAAAATACAAGTTTTTGCTGTGAATCATTATCGCATACGCCGTGCATGGTCCTTGGCTCACTCCCTACTGATGCTTTATCCTGAACTGTTTTCTTGGTAGATTTGTTTAAATACGCATTGATTTGTCATTGCCTTCCACCCTCAGCAGCAGGACAAGGAGACAATTCTTAAGTCTGCCTCATATTGATTGAAATCAAACCCTCACCCTTGGCATTAATTGTGAACCATATAGAGTCATAGAGAAACACAGAAACAGACCCTTTGGTCCAACTTGTCCATACCGACCAGATATCCCAACCCAATCTAGTCCCACCTGCCAGCACCCGGCCCATATCCCTCCAAACCCTTCCTATTCATATACCCATCCAGATGCCTTTTAAATGTTGCAATTGTACTAGACTCCACCACCTCCTCTGGCAGCCCATTCTACACACGCACCACCCTCTGCGTGAAAAGGTTGCCCCTTAGGTTTCTTTATATCTTTCCCCTCGCACCCTAAACCTATGCCCTTTAGTCCCGGACTCCCCCATCCCAGGGAAAAGACCTTGTCTATTTACCCTATCCATGCCCGTCATGATTTTATAATCCCCTCAGCCTCCGATGCTTCAAGGAAAATAGCCCCAGTTTATTCAACCTCTCCTTATAACTCAAATCCTCCAACCCTGGCAACACCCTTGTAATTTTTTCTTTGTAGGAAGCAGATCAGAATTTGCTAAACATCTAACCAACTGACCTATCCAACCTTCTTAAAAAAAATCCAAAGTTCTTGATTAATTTGGGGTTACAATGTTTTATTGAGATACTATTCAGGTCTTTCAGAATTGCGAAAATGTAGAATTGAGGAGGACAACTGAGGACACATACCTTCTCTTGTGCCAATGTAACATGGACTCCATTTTGTTTAGTTACGTATTAACTGCTCCTCTAGTAGATTCTATTGAATGTGTACCAGGAAGTTCAAGAGAGCAAACATCCACAAAAGGACCTTCTATCCTTTTGTGTCTGCCACTGCAATGTTCAACCAAAACTAGTTTTAAAGGTTGCCCTCTAATTTTCATGCAGACCAGCAGAGTATACTATTTTTTACACAGAACTTACAACAACAACAAGAGCTAAGCAAATGAGCTGATCCAAGAAAACACTTACTTAAATAAATAATTACTTAATTACATATCTCTCTGAGCCAAATCCTTTCCAAAAGCAATGGAACTGCCCATGTGGAGATTCTTGGCCTCTACATTTAATGCAATCAGCATAAAGGGTACAAATAAATGGTGTAAAAATTTGTTAGATGCTGGAGTCGAGATGATTACACATTATGTGTCATAACGCTAGTGTACTACAACCTTCAACCAGGGCCTCTGGAACTTGAGTTTTTGGAATCTGTCAAGCATTGCAAGAAAGGAAAACTTCTATGACTTGTATTTATGTTGTGCTTGTCACAGCCTCATGACAGCACAAAGTGCTTTAAAATGTAGTTACAATTGAAATGTCTGACTGTGGCAGTTAATCCACATATATCAATGTTCCATAAACAGCAAAGAATGAAATAGCCACAGGATCAGTTTCAGATGTTAAATATGGGATGAATATTGACCATAAATATAGGGAAGAAGTTGTTGAAAATGTTTTGCAAACATAACAAAATAGAGCAACAAAATGAGAAGCAAGTGAACAGTGTGCGTGATATACCAACAAAAAGAGGATTAGCCTAAACATCAAAGAAAGTCAACGGTAAAATAAAGAACACCAATAAAAAGAGAAGGTTTTGGTTAACCAGAAAACAATGCTTGTGGTCCATTTAATATTTTGCTCAAAATATTCCCAAATTAAGTAAAACTTATATTAATTCTAAATTAATCCTTTACATAGCACATCTTATTTATCTTATCTGCACTGTGAACAATGGATAATACATCAAATGGAGCAGTCAGAAAATTTAGAGTCTTCCTATGAAATTGGTGCTGTAGAAAAAATGTTTTAAAAATGAGAGTGTTTTGAGATTTGATGATAAAACTTAAAAAGAGAATTTTAAAAAGCTGCTATTGTTTTAGTAGTGAATGGGGATAAGAGGTTCTTTTTGAATTGGCAAGCTGTAACTAGGGATCAGTGCTGAGACCATAGCTGTCTATAAGAAGTTGCTGGAAAAGCTCAGCAGGTCTGGCTGCATCTGTTAACAGTAATCGGCATTAACGTTTTGGGTCTGGTGACTCTTCCTCAGAACACAGTTGTTTACAATGTACATCAATGGAGGAAGAGAGCAAATATGCTGAAACCAATTTGCAGATGACACAAAAATAGGTAGAAAAGCAGATTGTGAGAAGGATAAAAACAGTTTATAGAGAGATATTGATAGTTGACAAATGAAGTATAATATGGGAGATATGATGTCATTCATTTTGGAAAGGAGAAAAAGGAGAAAGAACAGAGTATTATATAAATGGCGAAAATTGCAGAAAGCTCTAATGCAAAGGGATTTGGGAGCATTTGCACTCAAAACACAGAAAATAAAACACTGCAGGTAATAAGGAAGACTAATGAAATGTTGGACCTTATTTCAAGTGTTTTAGAGTATAGTACTAGGGAAGTCTTTTTGCAACTGTAAAAGGACACCAATTTAAGACTGAGATGAAGAAGAATTTCTTCTCCTAGAATCATGGACTTATACAGCATGGAAACAGACTCTTCGGTCCAACTCATCCATGCTGACCAGATGCCCTAAATTAATCTAGTTCCATTTGCCAGCATTTAGCCCATATCCCTTTAAACCATTCCTATTCATATACCCACCAAGATGCCTTATAAATGTTGTGATTGTACCAGCCTCCATCACTTCCTCTGGCAGCTCATTCCATACATGCACCACCCTCTGTGTGAAAAAGCTGCCCGTTAAGTCCCTTTTAAATCTTGCCCTTTTTACCTTAAACCTATGCCCTCTAGTTCTGGACTCCCCCAACACCAGGGAAAAGACCTTGTCTATTTACCCTATCCATGCCCCTCATGATTTTATGAACCTCTATAAGGTCATCTCTCAGCCTCCGATGCTCCAGGAAAAATCGCCCCAGTCTATTCAGCCTCTCTGTCTAGCATAGACCCTCCAACCTTGGCAACATTCTTGTAAATCTTTTCTGAACTCTTTCAAATTTCACAATGCCCTTCCTATAGCAGGGACACCAGAATTGAATGCAATATTCCAAAAGTTGCCTAACCAATGTCTTATACAACCGCAACATGACATTTCAACTCCTATACTCAGTGCACTAACCAGTAAAGGCAACGATACCAAACACCTTCTTCACAATTCTGTCCACCTGAGACTCCACTTTCAAGAAACTTTGAACCTGCACTTCAAGGAGTCTTTATTCAACAACATTCATGGCCTTACCATTAAGTGTGTAAGTCCTGCCTTGATTTGCCTTTTCAAAATGCAGCATCCCAAATTTATCTAAATTAAACTCCATCTGTTACGCCTTGGCCCATTAGCCCATCTGATTAAAGTCCCACTGTACTCTGAGGTGACCGTCTTTGCTGTCCACTACACATCCAATTTTGAATTCATCTGCAAACTTACTAACCTTACCACATATTCACAGTCAAATCATTTATATAAATGACAAAAAACAGTGGACAATGCACCGATCCTTGTGGCACACCACTGGTCACAGGTCTCCAGTCTGAAAAGTAACACTCCACCACTACCCTCTGCCTTCTACCTCCAATCCAGTTCTGTATCAAAATGGCTAGTTCTCTCTGTATTCCATTTGATTTCACCTTGCTAACCAGTCTACCAAGAGGAACCTTGTTGAATGCCTTACTGAAATCCATATTCATCACCTCCACTGTTTTGCCTTCATCAATCCTCTTATTACTTCTTCAAAAAACTCAACTAAGTTAGTGAGACATGATTTCCTACACATAAAGCCATGTTTACCATCTCTAATCAGTCCTTGCCTTTCCAAATACATGTAACTCCTGTCCCTCAGGGTTTCCTCCAACAGCTTACCCACCACTGATGTCAGGGTCAGCTATGGTTCCCTGACTTTTCCTTATCACTTTTCTTAAATATTGGTGCCATGTTAGCCAACCTCCAGTCTTCCAGCACCTCACCAGTGGCTATCGATGATGCAAATATCTTATCAAGGGCCCAGCAATCACTTCCCTAGCTTCCCACAGAGTTCTAGGGTACACCTGAGCAGGTCCTGAGGATTTACCTACCTTTATGTATTTTAAGACAACCAGTACCTGCAATATGGACATTTTTCAAGATGTCACTTTTTCCTCATGTTGTCTGTCTTCCACGTCCTTCTCCACAGTAAACACTGATGCAAAATATTCATTTAGTATTTCCCTATCTCCCGGGGTTCCACACATCGGTGGCCTTGCTAATCTTTAAGGGCCCCTATTCTCTTACAAGTTACTCCTTTGTCCTTAATGTATTTGCAGAATACTTTTGGATTCTCCTTAACCCTATTTGTCAAAGCTATCTTATCTCCCCTTTTTGCCCTCCTGATTTCTTTCCTAAGTATACCTCCATTGCCTTTATAGTCTTCTGGGGATTCATTTAATCTCTACTGTCTATAGCTGCTCTATCTTCCTTCTTACTCTTGACCAAAACCTCAATTTTACTAGTTATCCAGAATTCCCTACACCTACCAGTCTTATTTTTCACTCTAACAGGAACATCCTGTCTCTGCTCTCTCATTATCTCATTTTTGAAGGCTTCTCATTTATCAGCTATACCTTTACTTGCAAAGATTCGCCCCTAATTAACTTCTGAAAGTTCTTGCCTCACACAATGAAAATTGGTCTTCCTCCAATTAAGAATGATTTGGAGGTGCTGGGGTTGGACTGGGGTATAAAAAGTTAAAAGTTATACAACACCAGCTTATAGTCCAACCGCACTAGTTTTCAAAGTGCTGCTCCTTCATCAGGCTGTTGCAGAGTACAAGATCGTAGGACACAGGATTTATAGTAAAAGTTTACAGTGTGATGTAACTGAAATTATTGAAAAAGACCTGGATTGTTTGTAAATCTCTCATCTTTTAGAATGACCACGTTGGTTTCAGTTCTTTCATATATAAATTCCAGAACTTTCTTAATGTTACATTCTCAAGTGAACTTTAACGATAGGTGCCATGTTGGCCCAGATAATGTATTGAAGATGTGAGGTGCCCTGTGTGAGGTTGTCTGTGCCCCAATGTTCAGACTGATTCTAATCTAAAAACAGGGTTTACAGAATCTTACATGGATTCATGCACTTTTTGAGCAAAATAAAATGTAATTCTGTACAAATTCACCCCACAAAATTATATATGTGTGTGCGGGGGTGGGGGGGGGGTGGTGGTGGTGGTGGTGGTTAGGGTATGAGTGTCTGTGAGAGAGTGTGTGTATGTGTGTGAGTGTAAAGGGGTATAAGTCTGTGAGAGGGTGCATATGGAAGTGTGGGACTGCATATGTGAGCCGGATGAGAAAGAGCTTGTGTATGAGAGGATCTGCATTAGTGTATGGGTCTGTAGGAGTGTGTATGTGTGTGTTTTGCAGTGGGGTCACCTGTAGTGTAACATGAACCCAAGGTCCCATTTGAGGCAATCCTCATGGGTACCAAACTTGGCTATCAGCCTCTGCTCAGCCACTTTGCATTGTTGACTGTCCCAAAGTCCGCCTTGGAGGATGGTCACCCAAAGGTCTGAGGTCGAATGTCCTGGACCATGGAAGTATTCTCCCATTGAGAGGGAATACTCCTGTCTGTTGATTGTTGTGCAGTGTCCATTCATCTGTTGCCATAGCCTCTGCTCGGTCTCACCAATGTATCATTCCTCAGGGTATCCTTGCCTGCAGCGTATGAGGTAGACAATGCTGGCTGAGTCGCATGAGTACCTGCCACGTACATGATGGGAGGTGTCCCCACAGGAAATGGTGGTATCTGTGTCGACATTCTGACACATCTTGCAGCGTCTACAGTGACAAGGTTGTATGGTATTGTCCTGAAAGTCAGGCAGTTTGCTACGAACAATGATCTGTTTGAGGTTTGGTGGTTGTTTAAAGGCGAGATGTGGAGGTGTGGGGAAGGTCTTGGCGAGGTGCTCATTCTCATTGATAATGTGCTGCAGGCTGCAAAGAACATACGTCATTTTTTGGCTCCTGGGAAGTACTGGACAACAAAGGGTACCTGTCGGTTGCAGCTCGTGTCTGTCTCCTGAGGAGGTCAATACACAATCTCACATTGGTGAGACTGAGCAGAGGCTACGGCAACAGATGAATGGACACCGTAAAACAATCAACACACAGGAGTGTTCGGTCCCAGTCGGAGAACGTCAGCGGTCTGGGACATTCGACCTCAGACCTTTGGGTGACCATCCTCCAAGGCAGACTTCAGGACAGGTGACAATGTAATGTGGCCGAGCAGAGGCTGAAATCCAAGTTTAATACCCATGAGGATGGCCTCAACCGGGACCTCAGGTTCATGTCGCACTACAGGTGACCCCACTGCACTACACACACATATACACATAGACACACATACACACAGACAGACACACACTCACAGATAACCCACATGCACACACACAGACAC
>NC_057718.1:76984173-77019982 GCF_004010195.1 Chiloscyllium plagiosum | reverse complement strand
CATGCAAACACACACACATAGGTTTGTGGGGTGAATTTGTACTTCCAGAATTACATTTTATTTTGCTCAAAAACTGTATGAATCCACATAAGATTTTGTAAATCCCATTTTTAGATTAGAATCAGTCTGAACATTGGGGCACAGACACCACCAGTGCATTATCTGGGCCAACATGGCACCTATTGTTAAAGTTCACTTGAGAATGTAACTTTAAGTAAGTTCTGAATTTACATATGAAAGAACTGAAACCAACATGTCCATTCGAAAAGATGAGAGACTTAGCAAACAATCCAAGTCTTTTTCAATATATAATTTCAGTTACAACACACTGTAAGTGTTTGCTATGAATTCTGTGTTTTACATGCTTATAATCCACAACCACCTGATGAAGGAGCGGCACTCCGAGAGCTAGTGCTTCCAAATAAACCTGTTGGACTATAACTTGGTGTTGTGTGATATTTAACTCAAATTAAGAACTTCAACTTTTAGATCCTTTTCCATCACTAGTTTAAAAATAATAGAATTATGGTCACTGGCCCCAGAGTGCTCCCCCACTGACACCTCAGTCACCTGTCCTGCCTTATTTCCCAAGAGTAAGTCAAGTTTTATATCTTCTGTAGCAGGTACATCCATGTGCTGAATCAGAAAATTTTCTTGTACACACTTAACAGCTTCCTCTTCATCCAAACCTTTAACACTATGGCAGTCCCAGTCTAAGTTTAAGAAGTCAAAATACACTACCATAATCACCCTCATAGTCTTACAAATAGAGTTATACAGTTGTACAGCATGGAAACAGACCCTACGGTCCAACTCATTCATGCCAACCAGATATCCCAACCCAATCTAGTCCCACTTGCCAACACCTGGCCCATATCCCTCCAAACCCTTCCTATTCATATACCCATCCAGATGCCTTTTAAATGTTGCAATTGTACTAACCTCCACCGCTTCCTCTGGCAGGTCATTCCATACACGTACCACCCTCTGAGTGAACAAGTTGCCGCTTAGGTCTCTTTTATATCTTTCCCCTCGCATCCTAAACATATGCCCTCTAGTTCTGGACTCCCTCACCCCAGGGAAGAGACTTTTTATTTATCCTATCTATGCCCCTCATGATTTTATAAATCTCTATTAGGTCACCCCTCAGCCTCTGACGCTCCAGGGAAAACAGCCCCAGCCTCTCCTATAGCTCAAATCCTCCAATCCTGAGAACATCCTTGTAAATCTTTTCTGAACCCTTTCAAGTTTTACAACATCCTTCCGATAGGAAGGAGACCAGAATTGCGTGCAATATTTCAGTCACTGAGAATTCCTTACAAATTTGTTTCTCAATTTCAGAGAACTGTGAGTCTTTAGAACATCTTGGCACAGAGAGCTATTGCAGCAGAGTCCTTGCATATATTTAAGGCTGAGATACATAGATTCTTGATTAGTAGGAAAGGTCAGATCAGCCAAGATTATATTGATTAGTGGAACAGGCCTAAAGGGCCTTATAGCCTGCTTATGATATGGTTTTGGGTCTGAGGTAGGAAGAGAAAATTGATTGTACAAATTTATAAGTAATCAATGGTGTATAACATGGCTGTAGGCTATTTGGTTAACTGTGATCACATAACAAGAAGACATAAAAAAATGTGAATTTCCTCCTGTCAATTGTTTTAGCTTTTATAGGAAAACTGAGAAGATGCCCAGTAAAGTTATTCAGAAAACATATTTGAACTGAAATATTAATATATCTGAAGAAAAGCCAAAACTAGCATTCACAATGAACAATAACCATAAATACTGAAATCTGAGAAAAATATTGCTAAAAAGAAGACGTATTTTATCTAAACTTTTCATCTTGCATTCATCAGGATGGTTTGCAAGAATTAAAAGCAAATCAATCAACTCTTTCATGAGGCAAGAGTTCAGATTGATTGAAAAGTGAACTCTGAACTCTGTTGCCATAGAGAAAGCACCAGGTACTGATGACTGACAAATGCCTCAGCTTCCACCTTGGATTCCTCCAACCATACGGCATCAATGTCGATTTCATCAGTTTTCTTATTTCCCTCCCCCCACCTCATCCCAGAGTCAACCCTTCAACTCATTTATCCCTCAGTCCCCTCCCCAACTCACCCCCACAGCCCCACATTCCTGATTAAGCGCTTATGCCCAAAATGTCGATTCTACTGCTCCTTGGGTGCAGCCTGACCGGCTGTACTTTTCCAGTGCCACCTTTTCAACGATGATTTAATAATAAGGCTTTGTTTAATTTCAAAATGAGGCAGATCATTCTGAATGATCAAAGCATTGCCCTGATAAATGAAGTAGCAAATGGCTGTCACCTGAGTTAAAACAGTCTTTGGCCTTTTGTTTACCATCTCAGCCACTTTCTGTCCCCTCTTATGATCACCAGCCTCTAATTCCCAATTGGTGACCAATGTTCTTCTCAAGTAGAACAAGCAGGCAGTAACTTGGCAATTGATAATGTATCTCCAAGTGCAAAAAACAAGCCGTGATTTCCTGAAAGAAGCACATGGACATAACTGAGCACTGATCTTGAAGGAATGTTCAGATCAATAAACAGGATCTGCATAACAAAGAAAGATTTCAAGATATATTGCCAACAACCTAACTCCTGCAATTCCCAATTACTGCTCCTCTTCTGTCACAATGACCTCCCTCCCAATTCTTCCAAATTTTAATCTGTTGCTGTCTCCCAATTATGATGATCTGTGCCGCAAAGTCTATAGCTATGACCTCCTGACATTGGTTATCGTATCTAGGACAGTCAGCCTGTCTATTTAGTTAGCTATTAAGCTGGAAATAGTTGAGAACAGTATGATGTGATCCTGCCATTGAATTGTGTAAGAGCTCTTGATTTTCTAACCAATTTCCTGGATACCTGCATTCTCCAACCTCCCCAAAAACATTAGAGCTATAATTTTCAGGGATATACTTCACATTCATCTCCAGCTAACTGTCTAGACATATAGGTAAAAACAATGACTGCAGATGCTGGAAACTAGATTCTGAATTAGTGGTGCTGGAAAAGCACAGCAGTTCAGGCAGCATCCGAGGAGCAGTAAAATCAACGTTTCGGGCAAAAGCCCTTCATCAGGAATACAGGTGGAAAAGAACGCTTGTATTCCTGATGAAGGGCTTTTGCCCGAAACGTCGATTTTACTGCTCCTTGGATGTTGCCTGAACTGCTGTGCTTTTCCAGCACCACTAATCCAGATGTCTAGACATATACCATTAGCAACGCCCTTACCCATCCACATTCACAACCTATGAAGATCTAGCCCATAGTGTTTTCTTTTCACATCTCAGGAAAACATTTTATCACCAAGGAATAAGTTTTCTTAAATTTAAACGGGATTGGAGGAAGGGTATGTAGAGCTTGCTGTACTGTTCCAGCAAGCCTCAGCGCAAGTTCATAAAGCAGCACCTCATTTTCCAGTCTAGGACTCAACATTGAGTTCAAAGACTTTAGAGCCTGATTCCATCCTTCCATGTTTTTTAATGACCATGGGTTGCTTTCAGCACAGCCAACTCATTTTCTCCCTCTCTCACCTCTCACCACCATTCATTCAACTTCTCTTCTGTCCTGGCATACTATCCACGACCCCTTCATCTGCCTACCCTTTTCATACCTCTCTCTCTGTGGGCTCTGTCTCACTAATCCAGTCACCTCTTCCCCCACCATCCTCAATCTCATCTGTCACACAACTATCACTTTTTCTGGGCTCCAATCAGTTCTGATGAAGAGTCACCAGATTCAAAATGTTAACACTACTTTTTCCCCACAGATGCTGCTAGACCTGCTGAGTTTCGTCAGCAATTTTCTGTTACGTTTAAAAAGACTCATTCTTTGGCTATGAAATACTCTTCTGGGATGTGAAACCAAACACTATGATCCCGATCTTCATAGGGGAAGCAGGAAGATCAAGTTGGGAAATTTCCCGACCCAGCAGACCTGGTTCTTCCAATAAGACTTCCACGTGCTGTGTTTCATTCCTGAAAGGTGGATGCAGAATGGAGTCCGCCCCACCAAGGACCTAAGGTATCAATGAAGGAGGTTGGATGGTGGGGAAATAGGCTAAAACCCCTGCCTCTACTTACTGAGTGTTTTAAAGATAAATTTCAGGCTGTCAAACCCTCACCCCTCACCCACTGTCACTGTCTCATCTGGTTCACAGGCTGATATTTGCCACCTCCATTCTTCCTCATAGTCTTCCATATTCCTTCATGTATCTCTTGCACCCTCCATAGCCCTGTGTATTCTCCATAGTCATTTACTCAGTGTCCACTATGGACAGACTTAGGAGCCAGAATTTTTAAATTGATATTAAAATAAAACTATTATAACCAACTATTGGAAATATCATTCAACCATGTTTCATACTAAAGGAGAAAAGTTCTTCAAATCAACATGTTCGCTGATACTCCTTTTGTGTTCCACCAGAGCCATTTAGCTTCTGGCCACATTACAGCCTTGGTCCAAACATCGATAAAAGAGCTGAACTCCAGCAATGAGTTGAGAGTGACAAGTCTTGATGTCAAGGCATCATTTGACTGAGTGTGGCATCAAGGAGTCCAAACAATACTGGAGTCAATGGGAATCGAAGGAAAATCGTGTCTCACAAACTTGATTATAATTATCAAAAAGATTGATGATAGCAGTGCAGTAGCCATTATTTATTTGGATTCTAGTAAAACCTTTGACAAGGTTCCGCATAGCAGATTAATTAGTAAAGTTAGCTCACATGGGTTTCAGGGTGAGCTTGCCAAATGGATACATAATTGGCTTAATGGCAGGAGACATGGAGTAATAGTGGAAGATTGCTTTTCAGACTGGAAGTCTGAGACCAGCAGTGTTTGGTTCTCGGTCGTCTTTTGGAGTTATTTATACAAATGACTTGGATGAGAATATCGAAGGCGTAGTTAGTAAATTTGCAGATAACACAAAATTTGTGGCATAATAAAAATCACACTACACCAGGTTATAGTCCAACAGGTTTAATTGGAAGCACTAGCTTTCGGAGTGCTGCTCCTTCATCAGGTGGTTGTGGAGTATAAGATTGTAAGACACAGAATTTATAGCAAAAGTTTACAGTGTGATGTAACTGAAATTATACATTGAAAAAGACCTGGCATAGTAAAAAATGAAGAAAGTTTTTTAAGATTACAAAGCGATCTTGATCAAATAGGTCAATGCTGAAAATGTGTTGCTGGAAAAGCGCAGCAGTCAGGCAGCATCCAAGGAGCAGGAGAATCGACATTTCGGGCATGAGCCCTTCTTCCAAATAGGTCAATGGGCTGAAAAATGGCAGATGGAATTCAATTGGATAAATGTGAGGTGTTGCATTTTGATACAACAAACCAAGGTAGGGCTTATACAATTAATGGTAGGGCCTTGAGTAGTGTTATAGAACAAAGGGGCCTAGGGGTGCAGGTCCCTATTCTTTGAAGTTTGCATAGACAGGATGGTTAAAAAGGTGTTTGGCATGCTTACCTTCATTGCTCAGTCCTTGGAGTATAGAAGTTTGGCATGCTTACCTTCATTGCTCAGTCCTTGGAGTATAGAAGTTGGGAAGTCATGTTGAGGTTGTTCAGGACATTGATGAGGCCTCTTCTGGAATACTGTGTCCAGTTCTAGTCGCCCAGTTATAGGAAGGATATTATTAAGCTGGAGGAGGTTCAGAAGAGATCTAACAGGATGTTGTTGGGTATGGAAGGTTTGATTTATAAAGAAAGATTGGGTAGGCTGGAACCTTTCTCCTGGAGCGTACAAGGTTGAGAGGTGACCTATTAGAAGTTTATAAAATGAGAGGTGTACATAGGATTAACGGTAGTTGTCTTTTCCCTAAGATGGGGATTTCAAGACTAGGGGCTAGATTTTTAAGATGAGAGGAGAGAGATTTACAGAAGACATTGAGACAAATATTTTACACAGAGTGGTTCGCTTAAGGGAATGAACTTCCTGAGGAAGTGGTGGATGCAGGTACAATTACAACATTTAAAAGACATTTGGATAGATACATGAATAGGAACAGTTTGGAGAGGTATGAGTTAGGATTAGGCAAGTGAGACTAGTTTAGTTTAGGATTATGTTCGGCATGGACTGGTTGGACCGACGGGTCTGTTTCTGTGCTGTATGGCCCTATGACTCTAAAACTCCCTGCTGGTTGGAGCCACACCTGGCACAAAGGAAGGTGAGTGTGATTGTTGGAGATCTGTCATCCCAATCTAATGACATCACAGCAGGAGTTCCTCAGAGTAGTTTATTTATTTATTTTTTTAATCAACTTGTTCAAACATGTTGTCACACCTATGGAGGGACTCAGACACTGCACACAAACACCTAGTTCCTCAGAAAGAAGTATTTTTGAAGTGACCTGTTAAGTAATGGTATTTCACACCTCTGGAGCAAGTATGACTTAAACCCAGGCCTTCTGCCTGAGAGGTAGGGACACTACCACTACACCACAAAAGTCCTTTTTCCTTGGGTAATGCCTTTGGCCCAATCGCCTTTGGTTGGTTCATCAATTACTTTCTTTCCATCCTAAAGTCAGAAATAGCGATGTTTGCTGATGATTTAACAATGATCAACACGTAATTCCTCAAATACTGAAGAAATTTGTGCCATATGCAGCAAGACTTGGACAATCCCCAGGCTTGGTAGCAAATAACTTTGTGCATCATGTATTCCCTTGCCTTGTTTGTCCTGTCGATGTACGTCAACTCACATTTATCCAGACTGAATACCATTTGCTGCTAATTAGCCCATCTGACCAGCCTATCTATATCATCCTGCAATCCTCTGTCCTCCTCACTATTTACCACTCACCAATATTTTTATCACCTGCAAACTTACTGATGAATCCTCCTTCATCCAAGTCTAAGTCATTAAGATAAACCACAAATGTCAAAGACCCAAACATTGATCCCTAATGATAACCCCAGGACACAGGCTTCCAGTAAAAAAAACACCCCTTGACCTTTGCTTCAGGTCACTCAACCAATTCTAGATTCAGCTTTGTACATTGTCAGAAAAAGTCACCTGGTTCAGTAATGACCTTAAGGGAAGGATTTCTGTCATCCTTACCTATTGCAGACCCAAAATGAGGTTGACTTATATGCCCTCTGAAATGGCCAAGCAAGCCACTCAGTTTATCAAACCACTACAAAATCAAAAAGCAGAGTGAAACTAGATGGATCACCTAGCATCAACTTAAGCACAGGAAAACACCTTCACAGTCACTGAGTCAAAATTCTGAACTTTCCTTCCAACAGTATTGTGGGAGTACTTATAGTAGACGGACTGCAGTTGTTCAAGAAAGAGATTCACCACCAATGGTTCAAGAAGGTGGTTTACTACCGATGCCTCAAGGGCATTTAGGGATAGGCAATGATTCTGGCCTAGTCAATGATGGCCACTTCCTGTGAATGAATGAACACATAACTGAAGTATCAAGCTAGATTATTTGTTGAATATGGGACTTGAACCCAATATCTTCTCATTCTGAAGTATACTGGGTCACATGAATGCCAATGCTTTTCTCACTTCCTCTAAGTTCCTTCAGGATGATGAACCCAAAAATTAAGTATAGATTTGCTACTTTTAAGAGTTAATGTTAAAGACTTTTGATTTATTCAGATTGTTTCTAATACCTGATGACTCTTTAGTTAAGCAGTTTCTAACCACAGTTGCAGTATAGTTATGAATGTCTGCAGGCCAACAAAAAGCAGAGAAATATATGGGTATCTCTGATTGGATCCTTTCGATGTGTGTTATTGAGGTGTGAAATGGCAGTTAAACATCTATAAAGCAACACTTCCTAAAATGAGAAACACTGTTCAAAACAAGATCTACCTCCAAAGGTGAAAATGGAGGTTTACTAACCTAATCTTCAACAACTGAGGTAACCTTACACCGGCCTCTTAAAGAGTATATGTGCATTGCATTCTGAGATTGAAAAAGAAATGGCAGTTTTGTAAACATTGTCATGTTCTGATATGGGGGACCAGTGCCTGTGAGGCAGCTTAAACACATTTTCAACTTAAACTAGAGTACCCCAAAACATATGAAATAAACTCCAGATTATATGAACTGAAGAAAATTAGGAGCAGGATGAGGTCATGAGTCCATAGATTAGATTCCCTACAGTGTGGGGACAGGCCTTTGGCCTAGCAAGTCCACACCGACCCTCTGAAGAGTAACCCACCCAGACCCATTTCCCTCTGACTAATGCACCTAACACTATGGGCAATTTAGCATGGCCAATTCACCTAACCTGTACACCTTTGGATAGTGGGGGGAAACCAGAGTATCCAGAGAAAACCCACACAGACACAGGGAGAATGTGCAAACTCCACACAGTCGCCCAAGGCTGGAATCAAACCTGGGTCCCTGGTGCTGTGAAGCAGCAGTACTACTGAGCCACTGTGCCACAGGCATTATCAACTTTAATGCCTGTTCCTCGCGTGCCCCCTATATTCACTTCCACTGTCGTCAGCTGCCATAATCTGACATTTAAAGTTCCCAGCAGTCGCTTTGACAGCTGTTGTCAATGGATAAATATGTTGTCAGTGTGATTTTAAGGAATCCAGGTGAGTAGGGTGCTAGGTGGTTAGGGTGCCAGATAGATAGTGATGGAGTCCGTGGATGAGTGCCATGTTTCTAGAAATTCTCTGGCTGTCCTCTATTTGGCTTGTCCGATTATTGTTGTGATGTCCCAGTCGAAATTGTGATCCTTGTGTAAAGCTACTAGGGACAGCTGGTGGTGGCGTTTAGTGGCTAGTTGATGTTGGAACCATAGAGTCAGAGAGATGTACAGCATGGAAGCAGATCCTTTGGTCCAACCCATCCATGCCAACCAGATATCCTAACCTAATCTGATTCCATTTGTCTGCACTTGGCCCACATCCCTCTAAACACATCCTATTCATTTACCCATCTAGATGCCTTTTAAATGCTGTAATTGTACCAGCCTCCATCACTTCCTCTGGCAGCTCATTCCATACTTGCACACCCACTGCATGAAGATGTTGCCCCGAGGTCCCTTTTATTCTTTATCCCTAACCCTAACCTTATGCCCTCTAGTTCGGGACTCCCCCACCCCAGTGAAAGACCTTGTCTATTTATCCTATCCATGCCCTTCATGATTTTATAAACCTCTAAAACGTCACCCCTCAGCCTCTGATGCTCCAGGGAAAACAGCCCCAGCCTATTCAGCCTCTCCCTATACCTCAAATGCTCCAACCTGGCAACATCTTTGTAAATCTTTTCTATACCCTTTCAAGTTTCACAACATTCTACCAATAGGAAGGAGACCAGAATTGCACAGTACATTCCAAAGGTGACCTAATCAATGTCCTGTACAGCTGCAACATGACCTCCCAACTCCTTTGCTCAATGGTCTAACCAATAAAGGAAAGAATACCAAATGCCTTCTTCATTATCCTATTTATCTAGAACTCTACTTTCAAGGAACTATGAACCTGCACTCCAAGGTCTCTTTGTTCAGTAAAACTCCCTAGGGTGGGGGCAGGCAGGAGGGCGGTGTGGGAGCAGACGGGTTTGGGGTGGTGGGGAGGCAGTTGGGGGGGTGGGGGCGGGCTGGGTCAGGGGAGGCAGGGGTGCAGGGTGGGTGTGGATGGGAGCCAGGGTCTTGCATGCAGTGTGCTTTTGCCTCGTCTCCTGAATCTGGAGCAGACTTCACAGAAAACTCCAAGCCCCAGAGGAAATCAGATAACCGAATAATCAATTATCCGAACAAAATAGTGCTCACCCATCTTGTTCGGATAATTGAGGTCCCTATATATTCCCTTTGTATTCTTTTCAAGATTCACTCAATCTTTCCTGTTTATACCTGACAAAGCTTCCTTCTTTTTCTTAACCAAAATCTCAATTTCTTTATTCATCCAGAATTTCCTATATCTACCTGCCTTTCCTTTCACCTAACCGAAATTTACTGTCTCTGGACTCTCGTTATCTCATTTCTGAGGATTTCCCTTTTTCCAGCCGTCCCTTTACCTGTGAACATCTGCCCCCAGTCAGCATTTGAAAGTTCTTGCTTAATACCGTCAAAATTAGTCTTCCTCCAATTTATAACTTCAACTTTTAAATCTGGTCTGTCCATCACTATTTTAAAACATTTAGAATTATGGTCCTTGGCCCCACAGTGCTCCCCCACTGACATCTCAGTCACCTGCCCTGCCTTATTTCCCAAGAATGGGTCAAGATTTGCACCTTTTCCAGTAGGGACATCCACATACTGAATCAGAAAATTTTCTTGTGCACACTTAACAAATTCCTCTCCGTCTAAACCTTTAACAATATGGCAGTCCCAGTCTATGTTTGGAAGGTTAAAATCCCCTATCATAACCACCCTATTGTTCTTAGAGATAACAGATCACCTTTTAAATTTGTCTCTCAGTTTCCCATTGACTATTAGGGGGTTTATAATACAATCCCAATAAAGTGATAATCCCTTTCTTATTTCTCAGTTCCACCCAATAACTTCCCTGGATGTATTCCCAGGAATATCCTCCCTCAATACAGCTGTAATGCTATCCCTCATCAAAAACATCACTTTCCCTCCTCTCTTGTCCCCCCTTTCTGTCCTTTCCGTAGCATTTGTATTCTGGAACATTAAGTTGCTAGCCCTGTCTATCCCAGAGCCATGTTTCCATAATTGCTATGATATCCCAGTCCCATTTTCCTCACTATGCTCTGAGTTCATCTGCCTTCCATGTTTGGCCTCTTGCATTGAAATAAATGCAGTTTAATTTATCAGCCCTACCTTGTTCTCTGCTTTGTTTCTTCCTACCCTGACTCTTTGACTCATTCCCTTTCCTAACTGTACCAGTCTCAGATTGATCTCTTTCTTCACAATCTCTCTATGTCCCATGTCTTCCCCCCACTGCCCTCCACCTTACTAGTTTAAATCCTCCCGTTCGGCTCTAGCAAATCTCCCTGCCAGTATATTAGTCGCCTTCCAATTTAGATGCAATCCATCCTTCTTGTGTAGGTCACTTCTACTCCAGAAGGGAATCCATTGATCCAAAAATTTGAAATGCTCCTCAGCCATGCATTCATCTACTCTATCCTTCTATTCCTACCCTCACTAGCTCATAGCACCGGGAGTAATCCGATATTACTACCCTTGAGGACCTCCTTTTTAAATTCCTGCCTAATTTTCTATATTCTCCCTTCAGAATCTCATCTTTTTCCCTTCCTATATCATTGGTTCCAATGTGTACAATGACCTCCTGCTGGTGCCACTCCCCTTTGAGAACATTCTGCACCCGCTCTGAGACATCCTTGATCCTGGCACCAGAGAGGCAACGCACCATTCTGATTTTTCACTGCTGACCACAGAATTGTCAGTCTGTGCCTCTGACTAGAGAGTCCCCTCTCACAATCGATTGCTTGGAACCCGACGTAGCCCCCATTACATTAGAGCCTGTCTTGGTACAAGAAACTTGACTGTTTGTACTACATTCCTCTGAGAGTTCATTACCCCCTACATTTTCCAAAACAGCATACTTGTTTGAAAGAGGGAAAGATTGCTGCACTACCTGCTTACTTTTCCTACCTTTCATTGAGTTAACCCATCAACCTGACTCTATCTGTGGTTTTTCTCCCTTCCTATAACTGCCATCCATCACACCCCCAAACTCTTGTAAATTCCTCATTGCCTCTAATTGTCGCTCCAACCAATTAATTTGATCTGATAGGTTTCACAACCGAAGACACTTCCTGCAGACATAATCAACAGTAACTTGGAAACTCTCCCTAAACTCCCACATCCGAGTAGAAGAGCATATCACTCTACTAAAGGCCATCTTTGCTCCTTCACAATCTACACACCCAGAAAATAGCACCGTCTTTTTGCTCTAAAAAAAAGTGCTCCACGCTAACTTAGTACTTATTGTTTATATTTTAAAAATTTAATCAAGAGACAGATTTCAGTAAAGCATATAATCAAGAATGAACCCACTCTTTGCACTATTGCAGACTTACAGCAAGGTTACATTTTAAAAACTATGCCCTTATCTGTTATCTGTGACTTCTTCCATACAGTTTCCTCCAAGGTCAGTTGTGAATTTTGCTGTTTATTCATTTTTCCTAGATGCACTCCAATGTCCAAAGATACATGAACTCAAAGAGCAAAGGCAGTAACTTTGCAGATTCACTGCCGTGTCAGTTAGCCATGTAGGTTTCTTTCTCTCTCGCCCTCACTGAACATGTGCTCTCTGCCTTTTGTCTGTCTTTCTTCCTTGTAAAAGTGCCATTGTTTTGACTTGTTTTCCCCAAAAGTTCCAAAACAATGCAACAGTAAAACAGTAAACTCTGCTACTGGAATTTGAGAAAATCACCTCCAATACCAAAAATATCTCAAAAAAGGAGCAGCTCTTATAGCCACAATTATTCCCATCCTCCATCTTGGATTACCCAGAATCTTTCATGAATGCGGATCACTAGTCCTCTGCCTATTTGTCCTATAAAGTATTTTTGTAGTCCCTGCATGGAATCTTGTACACCTGTCCTGTCCTGTACACCTGTCCTGTAAATGGCAGATGGAGCTTAATCGGACAAATGCATTTTGGAAGATCCAATTCAGGAGCGAACTATATAGTAAATGGAAAGGTCCTGGGGAAAATTGATGTACAGAGCAATCTGGGTATTCAGGTCCATTGTTCCCTGAAGCTGGCAACACAGGTCAATAGCGTGGTCAAGAAGGCATACAGCATGCTTTCCTTCATCGGACGGGGTACTGAGTACAAGAGTTGGCAGGTCATGTTACAGTTCTTTTAGACTTTGGTTTGGCCACATTTGGAATACTGCATACAGTCCTGGTCACCACATTACTAAAAGAATGTGTATGCTTTGGAGAGGGTGCATTGGAGGTTCACCAAGATGTTGCCTGGTATGGAGGGCGCTAGCTATGGAGAGAGGTTGAATAGATTAGGATTATTTTCATTAGAAAGACGGAGGTTGAGGGGGGACCTGATTGAGGTCTACAAAATCATGAGTTATAGACAGGGTGGATAGCAAGAAACTTTTTTCCCAGTGTGGGGTCTCAATTACTAAGGGTCATGAATTCAAAGTGAGATGGGGAAAAGTTTCAGGGAGACTTGGACAGTTCTTTACGCAGAGAGTGGGGGGGGGGGGTGGCTCCTGGAATGTGTTACCAGTGGAGGTGGTACAGGCAGGCAGCAGGGGCCACTTGGCAGTCAGGGATAGGTCCTGACCAAGAAGAGCAGGACTGTGAGGGGTTCAGGTGCAGATAAGGGTGGGTCTCAGGACTATTTCAGGTCCTGGGGCAGAGGTTGTCAGTTCTCCAGAAACTGTGGGATTAGGTGTGTTTGGGAAGTATTTGTGTAGTTTCCAGGCAATGTTGGATCCTAGAGTGTCATACACCAGTGGGAATATCAAATCTTGGGTCAGCAGAGATCATATCAGATCCTTGTGGTGCCAGGTCTGGCGGGTGTAAGGTGTCTGCGGTTATTGGTGGTGTGATGGGTGGGGGTGGGATTAGTTGAAAGTTGTGAGATAAGTATTGAATCAGATTAATAGTTACTCTGGAGTTTTGTATTTAGACTAACTTTTTCTAAGCAACGATTTTACATAATTTTTATGAAGACTTTCAGAGGAATAGTCAAGGGAATAATCCAATCTCCCAGGTAATTCTTTTGGGACAAACTACAATGGGAATTCCATAAAGCCCAACATGCAATTCCTATTTACACAGTCATAATGAGTGTCTGGCCAGAGGAAAATTTGCTCAATATCCTTTCTAAGATAAGGTGACCAAAACTGTACAAAGTACTCCAGCAGCACTCTAACCAAGATTCTATTAAATTAAAGCAGACTATGTTGCTCAAATCCTCTTGTGATTAAAACTAATCTCCCACTAATCTTCTGACTAGCTTGCTGCACCTGTATGTCAGCCTTTAGTGAATTATTAAATCCCCTTGAAGCCACTTTGCATCAATGTCACAGCTCATATTCCCTCCTAGCTACGTGTCAACTGTAAACTTGGAACTAATACAATTGACACTGATATCCTAATCATTTTTGCGTACCTAGCTAGTCACAGACTGCCAATGTTTGATTGACCCTACTCTTTGTTTTGCTTATGAGCCAATTTTTATTCCATGTTGAAAAGTGTGGCACTGGAAAACCACAGCAGGTCAGGCAGCATCTGAGGAGCAGGAGAGTCGACATATTGGGCATAAGCCCTTCATCAGGAACGTGGAGAGGGATGGGGGCTGAAAGATAAATAGGAGGGTGGGGTGGGGCTGAGAGGAAGATAGCTGGGAAGGCAATAGGTGAGTGCAGGTGGAGGGTGATTGTGATAGGTTAATGGGATGGGTGAAGCAGATAGGTGTGAAGGAAGATGGACAGGTTTGACCATATTGCCTCGCTGCCAGCGAGAACGCCACTGAAGACACCATTTCCGCAAACACCACCCAGAACATCACTTCTTTCCCCACGGGTGCTACCGAACGCACCGCTTCTGCTTCTATGTCTGCTGCTATTTATGTCACTTCCTCCAGTGATGTTACCAATGATCACATGATTGCCCCCAAACCAGAGGCAGTCTCCACCCCAACTCCCACCTCCAGCTCTACACCAGGGCCCTACCCCCAGCCCTGCTTGGTTTTTAGCATCCCCCAGACCATCCCTCACTGAGGATAAATGATCAGTCCTCAGTAAAAGTTCCACTTTCATCCCTCTGCACTTTTGGGTCAATGAATTCCATACACTTTGTAACATTTTGCTTTCCTTCCACTGCCTCCACCTTCATGCCTCCTTTTTCAATTGTGACTCCCACCCACCCTCCGAGGACCTCTTCTCCTACCTCAAACATACTCCATCCTCTTGGACACCCTGTCCTGGTCTCTTATCTCCCCCAAACTCTTTACCTTCAACTGCTGCTGTGACATTGACTCCCTCAACCTGTCCACCCCTCTCACCCACTCCAACCTCTCACCTTCACAAACCGCACACCCATTCCACTCCTCAGCCACTCCCTCTGGTCCAACCCCAACCTTACCATTCAGCCAGCGGACAGAGGGGTGCAGTAGTAGTTTGGTGCACCAAACTCTACATCACTGAAGGAAGGCACCAACTCACCGACACCTTCTCCTACCACCCCTCAACCATGACCTCACCTCCCATCACCAAACGATCATGTCCCAGACCATCCACAACCACATCACCTCAGGGGATCTCCCATCCACAGTCTCCAACCTCATAGTTTGCAACCCCACACCGCCTGGTTTTCCTCTTACTCAAAATCCTCAAACCTGACTGCCCTGGTTGACCATTGTCTCTGCTACTCCTGTCTTACCAAACATATCTCCTCATTTCTCAACACTGTCCTTTCCTCCTTGGTCCAGGATCTCCCCACATACATTTGCGACACTACCCCACCCTCCATCTCCTCCATGACTTCCATTTCCCCCACCCCCAATGCCTCATCTTAACCATGGACATCCAGTCCCTATACATGTCCATGCACTATGTCAAAGGACTCCAAGCCCTTCATTTCTTCCTCTCAAGCCAACCCAACATTTTCTCTCCACTGATACACATTCAAATGTTGAACTGGTCCTCACCCTTGATATCTTCTCCTTCCAATCCTCCTACCTCCGTCAGACCAGAGGGGTAGCCATGGGCACCCGCATGGGCCCAGCTATGTTTGTCTCTTCATAGGATACAAGGAACAGTCCATCGTCCACATTTACACAGGCACCATCTTATGGTGGACATGTCTTATGAAGAAAGATTGAGGGAGCTAGGGCTTTTCTCATTGGAGAGAAGAAGGATAAGAGGTGACTTGATAGAGGTGTACAAGGTGATGACAGGCATAGGTAGAGTGAATAGCCAGAGACTTCTTCCCAGCAGAAATGTCTATAACAAGGCAGCATAATTTTAAGGTGATTAGAGGAACGTTTGGGAGAATGTCAGAGGTCAGCTCTTTACACAAAGAATGGTGGGCGCATGCAATGCACTACCAGCGGTACTAGTAGAATCAGGTACATTAGGGACTTTTAAGCAGCACATGGATGATAGTAAAATGAAGGGTATATAGGTTAGTTTGATCTTAAAGTAGGATAAAAAGGTTGGCACATCATCAAGGGCCAAAGGGCCTGTGCTGTGTTATGATGTTCTATGTTCTATGTCCTATGTTCTATGTTCATCCCCCACCTCTTCCTCCGTTACATTGATGATCATATTTGTGCCACCTCATGCTCTCATGAGGAGGTTGAATAGTTCATCAACTTCACTAACACCTCCCACCCTGACCTTAAGTTCACCTGGACCATCTTGGATACCTCCCTCCCTTTCTTGGACCTCTCCATCTCAGTCTCTGGCGACCGACTCAACTCGGACATCTACTTCAAAGCCACCAACTCCCACAGCTACCTGGACTACAGCTCCCCTCCCGTACTCCCAATTCTTCTGTCTACACCAAATCTGCTCGCAGGGGGTGCAATTCCACTCTAGAACATCCCAGATGGCCTCCTATTTCTAGGATCACAATTTCCTCTCCCAAGTAATCAACAATGCCCTCCAACTTAATTCCTCCACTTCCTACACCTCCGCCCTTGAACCCCATCCCTCCAACTGAAACAAGGTTAGAACACCCGTGGTCCTCATCTTCCACCCCACTAAGATCCAGATAAAGCACACTTGGCTTCTGCCATTTCCGCCACCAACAATCAGACCCCACCACCAGAGACGTATTTCCCTCCCCCAACCCCTGACCTGCATTCCACAGAGGTCATTCCCTCTGTGACTCCCTCGTTAAGTCCAAGCCCCCTCAATCCACCCTCCACTCCCAGCACCTTCCGTTGCCGCTGCAAGAGAAGTAAAACCTGTGCCCACACCTCCACCCTCACCTCTGTCCAAGGCCCCAAAGGATCTTTTCACATCCAGCAGAAATTTTCCTTCTCAATCACTCACCTTATCTACTGAGTCTGTTGCTCTCAATGTGGTCTCCTCTACATCGGGGAGACAGAACGCCAATTCACGGAGTGTTTCAGGGAACATCTCTGGGGCACAAGCACCCAAAACCCACCAGCATGTGGCTGACCACTTCAACTCCCCCTCCCACTCCACCAAGGACATGTAAGTTCTGGGCTTCCTCCACCGCCAAATCTAAGCCATCCAATGACTGGAGGAAGAAGGCCTTATCTCTGCCATGAGACCCTGCAACCACATAGCACTAACTTCACCGGTTTCCAAATTTCCCCTCCCGCCACCTCATCCCTGATCCAATTCTCTAAATCGACACCACCCTCTTAACCTGTCCAACCTGTCCATCTTCCTTCCCACCTATCCGCTCCAACCTCCCCACTGACCTATCAAAAGCAGCCCCCACCTGTATCCACCTTTGGGCTTCCCAACTAACTTCCCCCCCCCCAGTCCCTCCCCATCCTCCTATTTATCTTTCAGCTCCCTTCTACACCCACATTCCTGATGAAGGGCCTGTGCCCAAAACATCGACTATCTTGCCTGATCTGCTGTTGTTATGGACTAAGGCAGACAACTCAAAACAAAATTAAGCAGGCAGCCCAGACCATAACTTTGCAATTTGTTTTGGTAAGTGTACAGTGAAAATTACCCAGAATAGTTAGATAGGTTGACTTATCAGGTTTTAAAACAGACAGAAATGTATTCACAAAATTACGGAATGAAACATAAAGAACAGAATACAGAATACCCACAGAACTCAGTCTGTCCAAACTAGACTTAATTATGCTGTTCTGAATATGCACAACAATCCCAATAAATAAACACAGAACAAAAAGTGAAACAAAGGCTTACAGGTTGATGTTAGAAGAGCAGAAGGAGAAAGAGATTAACAGCCTGTTTCCATACAGCTCCACAGCTGAGCTCCTAACTCAAGTTCTGAACCAAACTGCTCAGCTAGAGAACTGGCCATTTCTTTGATTTCCATTATTAATTCCGTGGTCTCACCTCTCTAAGAGACCCATGGCAACTTTCCCTATTCTTTTCCTCTCAAAGTTTTTTCTGTCTGTTTTTATATTTCTTGGTAATGTTCTCTCATGCTCCAATTTCCCTTTCTTTTTGTTGTACTTTGCTGGTTTCTAATTTTTTTAAATCTTCTAACCAGCCAGTAATCTTTTCAGTACTGTAGAATGTTCTTTTAATTTGATGCCATCCTTAAATTCATTAGTTAGCCATGGATCAAGCATCCTATTCATAGATACTTATGTGTTATGAACACTCTTATCTAGAGAACCATTTATAATGAAGTAATTGATTAAATCTGTCTTATTACATACTATCAGAATTAAAACAACCTGCTCTCAAGTTAAATCCGTAACATATTGTTTTAAGAAATGGTCTCAAATATGACTCATGAACTTATCCTCCAGACTACTTTTGCCAACTTAATTCATCTAACCTAAATGAAGGTTAAAAAATCTCCAATGATTATTCAAGTACATTGCTTACGAGGCTTCATTATCTCTTGATTTATATTCTGTCCAATAGTGCAACTACTAACAGGAGGCGTATAAATCACTACTTTCCTTGTTATTTCTTATTTACAGCTGAAAACGTGTTGCTGGAAAAGCGCAGCAGGTCAGGCAGCATCCAAGGAACAGGAGAATCGACGTTTCAGGCATAAGCCCTTCTTTAGGAATGAGGAAAGTGTGTCCAGCAGGCTAAGATAAAAGGTAGGGAGGAGGGACTTGGAAGAGGGGCGTTGGAATTGCGATAGGTGGAGGGAGGTCAAGGTGAGGGTGATAGGCCGGAGTGGGGTGGGGGCGGAGAGGTCAGGAAGAAGATTGCAGGTTAGGAAGGCGGTGCTGAGTTCAAATTATTTACACCCAAATTGATTCTACACGTTGAACTTTTTTTTAACAGAATCCCTACAATGTGGAAGCAGGCCATTCAGCCCATCAAGTCCACACAGACCCTCTGAAGAGCAACCCACCCAGACCAAACCCCCACCCTATCCCTGTAACCCTGCATTTTCCATGGCTAACCCACCTAACCTACACATACTTGGACACTGTGTGCAATTTAGCATGGCCAATCCATCTAGTCTACAAATGTTTGACTATGGGGGGAAACTCATGCAGAATATGTAAACTCCACCTAGACAGTTGCCCAACGATGGAATGAAACCAAGGTCCCTGGTATTGTAAGGCAGCACTGAGCCATTGTGCTACCCAAAACCAAAGCCACTTTTGTTAACACTCTTGCTCATCCTTTATCAACACAGCTATGCCAACTCTTTTCCTTTTCTTCCTGTGGTTCTGAAATGGCAAATGCTCTTGAATATCCAGGTCCTATGCTAGATTGTTTTCAAAGATTATCTTCTTCCCCATCTGCAGAAAACAGAATCAGTCTGTAGGTTCTTAGAGAACAAAATATAATATCCAGAGAGATGTAACTGAACCACGGTGCTACCTTGCAAAGTTGCACCTCTATTTCTGCAGTTTTAGGCTCTGTCTATTGATTCAAGGACCTTCTAAATAGATGAGATCAAATGTTCTTCTATGGGTTATTATCATGCCAATTTACTTTAACTGCTCAGGAAACCTACAAGTCACAAAATTACAGAACTGTTACGACCCACAAGGATGCCATTCCACTCAGCATGTCTGCACCACTCTCCAAATGAGCATCATCGAAGTGTAAAGGCGAATTCAGCTGGGTGATGATATCCATCCTGAGGAGCAGCTGATGCTCCAGGTCCTACCCATGTAAAAGTTACTAACTCGTCGGGGGCAAATTCAAGGCTTATGGATTTGGTCCGTTTGATTTCAATCCTGCCAGCTCCTGCTCTACAAGCTGTCCTCACTATCCTGTCTAGTGGGAGTTTGGTCTCATACATCTGGGATAGGCTTGTCAATTCTGCTCCTGTGTCCAAAAAGCACCCCATGTCCAGATCGCCCATCCTCATGTTCACATATAGTCCGTCTCCCCTCTGCTGGCATAAAGCCAGTAGGAGCATAGAGGGGCACAGAGCAGGCTCTTTCAGTTTTTTGTCAACTTTAGCAGCTCATGCTGTTGCTAGGTGGTTAGTTTTTTTTAACTGTTCTAGGAAATTGGTATTACTCCCAGTTTACAGGTTCTCCTCTTCCTCATTGCTTAAGAGGCGACTTGCCCCTTTTCCACTTTGCCAGCACTCCCTAGCCCAGTGGCCTTCCTTCCCACTTCCCTGGGGGTTTGTCTTGAGTCTTCCTGGTGTTACTGGGGGTCTGTTTCATTTGTCCTGCCTGAAGAACTCGCAGTTTGATGCCCATATGCTGGTGGGCTCGGTTCACCAATTCATAGTAATTAATCCCCCTCTGGTCCCAATCCACTTTGGTCAGCTTTAATATTTTAGTGAGCTCAGGTTTAAGTCCAGCCACAAAAGCAGACTTCAGCGGGCCATTAATGCAACTGTCAAAATCCCAGTCATCCTGCACATTTGGGACTCCTGCATATTCTTTCCAGGCTGACCTACACCTTTCCTCATATTCTCTAACTTCTGTGGGTTTTTGACAGCAAGCTGTGACTTTTGTCCAATCGGTCTTATGCAGTCTCTATCCCTGTAACCACTGTTTTATTACTGCTCAGCCAGCTTGCAGCACCTTCTCATACTCTCCAAGATCACCTCTCACTGCCTCATGGTGAAGGTGTCCTTCTCTTTTAGTTACAATCACATTCAGAATTTGGAGCCCGTCACAGGGATGGAGCATGTATACCCCCCTTAACCAGTCTAGGCTTTCCCATGTCTTCATTGGCCCCTTCTTTGGGTGAGGCATTTCTTTAGACCTCCTTTCTATATTCTCAGGGGTCTTACGTCTATGCACAGTGTGCATTTCAGTCTGTAGTAATAGAACATCCACCTCAGTGCCATCCTCTAATCTCTGCCTGACCATTTTTCCAATCTTTACTTTTGTGCTTTTAATGGGGTTATAAAAATGGTACTGGGATATACAGTCCTCATTGCTTTCACTGCTAGAGTCCATCTATTTTCCAAGGTTGTAGCTTTGTTTTGCAAATCACTTCCTGGATATCTCGGGTGGTCGGGTACAGATTCTGCGTGTGCTTGGGAACCGGGTAAGAAACTGACTAGGACTGCTATCTCATCCTTTAGTTTCTTGTTCTCTTTTTCAAGCTCCTGACTTTTAAGGTGAGCTGTTTCCTGTTTGAATCTTTCTTTCTGCAGCTGTTCATGCATTGCTTTTATTTACTCTTTCAGTTGGATTACTTCACGATCATGGGCTGATCGGGATATGACTTCATTTCTCTGGCAAATTTGTCCCATTAATTCAAGGGACCATTTAATTCTGTCCTTATTTTTCTGTCAGATGGTTTCTCCCCAGACCTGTCCTGTGTCATCTTAGGGTTCACTGTCCTTGGGCATATTTACTTCTGTCCAAGTTTGGTTAGGGTCTTCCGTAAGGAGAACTGTACCTCAAGATAATTTGACAACTGCTACAGCATTTCTTCCTCAGTTATGTCAGGAGGGGCTCGCCCGCCTCTGGACATTGTAGGCAGTTCCCTGGGTCCCCCAAGATCACCCTAATGCACGCATCATGGGCAATTCCCTGACAGATTATGTTAGCCGATCTGAGGTCTATACGCAAGGGATTCAAAATAAAATAGCCAACTCATGCAAGAACTAGATCACTACTCTAAGAAGGAAGCATTTTACCCTCAAAGAACTGTCAGTGACCGGTTGGTTTAGATGATGTCCCCAGCGATCCTGCTGACTACGCCAAGTTGTGGGATTGCATTCAAATAATGACCAGAATCGATGAGTGGCAAAAACAGCTTCCTTTATTCAACAAACACAATACACGTTCTAGGCAGGAATCGAATCTTACAAGAGCCCCTTTATACACAGTTCTTAGATATATTAAAATTCCATTACTGTGGTGTTACATTGTTTTATCTATAGTAGACTAAGGTTTGAAGGGCTTCTATCCTGGGACATAGGGGATGGGTTAAAATGTGCTAAATGCTGACTGCTATTTCTGATGGGATTAAGAGTGTCTGTCCTGTCTGCTTGCATAATTAAGAGGCGTTAATTCTTTTGTCTTTTAAATTAGTAAATATTAGTTAAATAAAAAACTAGGCCTATATTATGCTATAGGTCTAAACAAGTTAAAAATTGTACCTATACTTAATAAAAGAATACAGAATTTTAAACTGATTTATCGCAGCTGGCTTGTGAGATTTGTTTACTATTTGCCAATATGAGTTTTATTCATTCACGCAATTTTATAGAAGTGCTGTTTTGTTAGTTAGTTTCTGAAAGGTATAATGGTCCAGTTAGAAGGTATTTAACAGTTTCATACTAATTGGGGAATCTATTCAGGTCCAGGACATGGTTGGTAGGGGCTGATTAGTATTATAATGTTTCGTGAAGACTTGATGAGTATGGTATTACTGAATTGAATTTATTGTCACGTGTACTGATGCACAGTGAAAAGCTTTGTCTTGCGAACAATATAGGCCAATCACATAGTTAAGTAGCATAGATAAGTAAATAATAGGTAAACAGCGGCAAAAATAAAAACAGAGGTATAGACGAATGTAAAGCGTTTGTGAGTCCATTCAATATTCTAACAACAGTAGAGTAGAAACTGTTTTGAAACCAGTTGGTGCGTGTGTTCAGGCTTCTGTATCTTCTCCCCAATGGTAATGTTTGTAGAAAAACATTGCCAGGGTGGGATACATCATTGAGAATGCTGGTGACCTGTCCTTGACAGCAGGCCTGGTAGATGGATTCTATAGATGGGAGGTTGGCCTTTGTGATTGGTCAGGCTGAGTTCACCACTATCTGTAACCGTCTCCGATCTTGAATGGTACACAGTTGCCATACCAGGAAGTGATACATCCAGACAGAATGCTCTCGATGGTGCACCTACAAAAGTTGGCAAGGGTATTCGCCATCATGCCAAATTTCCTCAGCTGCCTGAGGAAGAAGAGACGTTGTTGGGCCTTTGTAATCAGTTTGTCCACATGAAGAGTCCAAAAAAACTTGTAGTGGATGACCACTCCCAAGAGCTTGACACTCTCCACTTGTCTATAGTCTGTTTCGTCGCCATCAGAGATTCGACTGACCAATGCGGCGTCATCAGTGAACTTGTAAATGGCATTAGTCTGGTATTTGGTGACGCTGTCATGGGTATATAGTGAGTACAGTAGGGGGATGAGTATGCACCCCTGGGGGGCTCCAGTGTTAAGTGTGAGTGAGAATAAAATATTGTCCCCAATCTTCACCGATTTTGTATTCTATATGATAAACTTATTCAAAGATAAACACTTTTGGAGCAAGGACTGATAAGATGTGAAAATGCAATAATTTTGAAAGGGTTGTTTTGATTAGAAAGAGTTGTTTTAAATTTGTATAGTAAAATATACTACAGTACCATGATTTTATGAATGAATGAATGAAACCGTGTTATAGTAAATAATGGGTTAGTAAAGGGTTATGAATGAATGAGTAGGAACCCAGTATTAATGAATATAAAGATAACCTGTAACACAAAATCTCAGATCACAATATCTCACAATGTTAACTTACTTTAACTGCTCAGGAAACCTACAAGTCAAAGGATTACAGAAGCATTATGACCCACAAGGGTGCCATTCCACACAGCATGTCTGCACCACTCTCCAAATGAGCATTACAACTTGGGGCCATTTGTCTGCCTTTTCCTCATACTATTGTTTCTATTCAAATGATCGTCCAATTCCCTGTTTAATAATGCTATAATTGAACCTCCCTCCACCACATTCATAGGTAGTGCATTGTATGAATAAGTTATTTCTTACACATATTTGCTGTTTTTGCAAATCACTTCATGTTTGCACGTTTTTGAGCAAGAACAGTTTCTCCCTATCTATTTTATGCAGACTTCTCATGATTTTGAAAACCTCTGTCAGATCTTCTTTTAGTCATCTCAACAGTCCCAATCTCTTCAATCTATTCTTGTAAATTCATCCCTGGAAGTATTCTTGTAAATACCTTTTGTACGTTCTCCAATGCATTCACATCTATCCTATACTGTGGCTTTTAGAACTGTGCACCATACTCCAGTAAGTTTTACATAGTGTTTCATAGTTATGTGCTTGGTTTTCATTTGACAAAACCAGGTGATTTTGCCTTTGTGTCAACTTATCCATAACTTATCTATCTGGCTGTTGGGTCTCAAATAGTTTTGAAGTTTCGTATGTCACTTAATTCTTGACAGCTCAGACACAAGACTGGCAGGGTTTTGACAAACATCTACCTGTTCATGCATTTCCAGCCCTGCCTTCACTTCAATCATTACTCTGTTCAAGCACAGATATTATAGTGCTATGAAGTCACTCATTTGTGAATCGTGCATTTCCTAGCATGTTAAAGCCAGCCATTTTTATACGATGCACTGTAATGTCACCATCAATGTGAACACTTCTGAGGGGTTCTTGCAGAGCTAAGAGCATTATACCTTTACTCTAAAGGTAGCTATTGATCATGGGCAAAAGGAAATTTGTCAGAGACATCAGGTCAGATGGAACTGAAACCTCAGTCAGTAGGGCTCCAGGTAAGATGCCTTATCTTATCACCTTCTACACATTTGCATTTGATAAAGCCCATTGTTCACCCACAGGAGTGTAGATCACACATTACTACAGTACCTGCAGACCTGAGGCTTTTCTTCCTGATGGCATTGGTATTGGATATTGCTCAATGGCAATCAGTAGAATGGACTTCTTAACGTTACCTTTGATTGGTGGAGTTAATCAAAATTGGTCAGTCAAGTTAAAAAGTGTTGCAAAATGGAATCAATCTAGTTAAACACATAATTAATTCTTAATTCTGAGCACTTTCTATTTAGCATTGACGTATTTTCTTTTTCTCCCTCTGTTTATTTATATGTCTTGTGGGTGGACTGTTCTCATCTGTAATTGGAAATACAGCCAATTCTGCACATAATATATGAGACCTACAGGTAAGGATGTAATGTCTAAAACAGCCCCAAAGAATAACCTTTCTCATTCCCTCGTGAGGCGATATGTAAATTTAACAGGTACTGAGGGAATAAAGGCTAGAACTAACGATTCATATAAGTTGGCAAAACAGCCAGAGCACCTACACTGTCATTATGCATCAGTGATATTGGTTTTGGCACTACAACTGGCAAAGAGAAGAGAAAGCTAGTATCATAAGCTTTGGTCAGCACAGAACTAATCCGTGCCATCACATGCCCAGACATTTGCAGCCAACACATACTGTAATATACTATTGAAAGATTTTGTCCACTCTCAAATGTTTGACTACTACCCATGCCAAGAATTCTGTATCACAGGATGAGTTTCCTAGAGTGTCAAACAGAGTAACTTCATTCATGCTCACCTCGAACTCGGTCAGTAATTTGTGATTCCAGGCAACCACTTATCTTCAAATGCTTTAATCTCTTTAAATGTTCTGTTTAAAGGCTGATTATCCAAATTATTTCTTGTTCTCTGTCTAAGGTAAGCTTCAAATACCAGGCCATGGAAGTAGAATCTGGGGCACTGGGGCTTGTCCAGAAGATTCTGGCAAGAACCCTTTGGTTGGTGATGGCAGAGAAAAGTGTTGTCCATGGTGGCAACTCATTTTGCTACAACTGGTAAAATGCCATGGTGGCAAGAAAACAACAGATACCCCATCTCTTTCTCTTCCCTAATCCTTTCACAAGCCCCAGTTCCGTGCATCCCAATCCTTGGAGGACCAGGTAAAATCCAGCCCCTGTAAGAAAATAAGAATATGAGAAATGGAGCACAAGTAGGCATCTTCCAAACCCATGACCATTTTTATCCAGAAGAACAAGGGCAGCAGATACATGAGAATGCCACCATCTGCAAGTTCCACTCCAAGCCATTCACCATTTTACCTTGAAAATGTATTGTTATTCCTTCACTGTTCCTGGGTCAAAATCTTGGAATTCCCTCCATAAGGGCACTATGAGTCAACCTACAGCATGTGGACTGCAGCACCTCAAAAAGGAAATTCACCACCACCTTCTCAAGGGCAACCAGGGACAGGAAATGAATGCCAGTGATGCCCACAAGTGATTTTAAACAATTGTTCTCTCACACCTGCCCCACCATTCAACATGCCTCAACTCCTCTTTTGTGACAGCTCAGCATTGCCCTCAACTCTCTGATTCTTAAGATGTATCTACCTCCTCTGTAAATACTTTCAATGATCTAATCTCGACAGCTCATTGCAGGTGGGGGTGGGGGTGGTGATGTTGGTGGGGTCTCCAGAGAATTTCAGACATTCATTACCTTCTGGGAGAAGGAATTCCTTTGCACCTCAGTTTTAAATGGGTACCCCTTAATCTTTAACTGTGTCCTTTAATTCAAGATTCCCCCACTAGTGTAAACATGTTCTCAACATTCACCCTGTCAAGTTCCTACAGAATCTTGTACGTTTCAATATGATCACCCCACATTCTTCTAAACTCTAATAAGTAAAGGTCTAACCTGTTTAAGCTACACTTGATAAGTCAACCCCTTCATTCCATGAATCAGCCTCGTGAATTACTTTGGAACTGTCTCCTGTAGGATTGAGCAAAAATCCCCATTCATCTAAAATACTGGACAAAACCTTGGACTTTTCAAATCTTTTAAAATTGAAGCTGGAATGCGTTCTGTGGAAAATACACAAACACACCTAACAGAACTGAGATGGCTGTCTGGAACCATTGTTTAGCCTGGAATACCAATCTACATCTCCTTTCTGAGAGGACAACCAACCAAAACTAACAAATAATTGTATTCATTGTTGGAGGCTTGAAGTAGTAGCCCTTTTACACAAGACACTTTGCCTAACTTTGATTTATTCAATCTGAAAAATGTAATTAAACTGATATTGCGGTAGATTTATATGTAATTTTTAAAAATGAAAACAATAACATTCCTTTTTCATGAACTGCTGTTTATAATGAATTTGAGTTAACAAAATAACCTCTTTATTAATCAATGCCCAAAATTAACATACATGTGGCATTCAGTATTTTAGATGAATGGGGATTTTTGCTCAATCCTACAGGAGACAGTTCCAAAGTAATTTACGAGGCTGATTCATGGAATGAAGGGGTTGACTTATCAAGTGTAGCTTAAACAGGTTAGACCTTTACTTATTAGAGTTTAAGAATGTGGGGTGATCATATTGAAATGTACAAGATTCTGTAGGAACTTGACAGGGTGAATGTTGAGAACTTGTTTACACGAGTGGGGGAATCTTGAATTAAAGGACACAGTTAAAGATTAAGGGGCACTCATTTAAAACTGAAATGCAAAGGAATTTATTCTCTCAGAAGGTAACAAATGTCTGAAATTCTCTGCCCCCCATGAACTGTGGAGATTAGATCACCAAAAGTATTTAAAGAGGAGGTAGATACATCTTAAGAATCAGAAAGTTGAGAGTTCAGACTACCCAGCGCAGACAATATGGAGCCTACAAAGGTACTGGACATTCAGCCTCAATCAAAATTCGTTCCAATACTTCAACCATTGGAAAGCCAATTAACCTCAAAAGAGAACATCAAGTATAACTTTCAGCTCCAATCTCATGGGAAGAGCTTCTGTTTTCAACAACAAGCTTCTGCACTAACAGGCATCCACCCCAACAAGCAGCTTCAGAGCCAAGAACCACGGAGGCCAGACAGAGAAGCTGAACTGGGAAGCCAAACTAAGAGCATCATTGGAACAAAGGACCCCCAAGAAGGGGGAAGCCAACTGAGCACTTTCCAAACAAGAGCTTCCAGACACGGGCCTATTCCAAACCAAGAGAACCAGAGGCAAGAACCTCAGCAACCGGGCATATTTTAAAACTGCATTTTCCTCAGTTTTGAGCTGAAACTCCTGAGACGCCAAAGTTCTGACCTAGCTAGCAGGGAGGGAAGGCAGGGGTGACAGTGCATTGGGACCCCAAGAGTAGGAAGCCTGATTAAAGATTCTATCACTTAAACTGTTGCGTTTAGGTTCTATCATGTTTAATCTAGCTAAAAGTGTATTTAATAGTATTGCTGTCTTCTGTATAGTTGATTCTGTCAATTTCCCTGTTTGTTGCATTTACCTATATTTTCTTGTATTATATTTACCTTTTGTATTTTAAATAAACATACAGATTCTTTTACCCTGAAACAGTTCACATTCCCTAAGTAGGTCCAGTGTCTAGAAGCAGGGAACGGTGGGTATTTCGAACCATTTAAACATCAAAAATAATTGATTACAAACCAGAACCCTACACTCCAAATGCATCCTTTCTTAAAAATGGACGCCAAATCTGTACACAATACCCAAGATGTTGTCTCACAAACACTGTGTACTGTTGTAACAAGATGTCCCTATTTTCTAACTCTAACTCCTTCGCAATAATTACCAAAATTTTAATTGCCTTCTTAATTATTTGCTGCATGCGTATGCTAACTTCTTTTGTTTTCATGCACAAGACACTCAACTCTTTCTATGCTGCTCCATTTTAGATAATAGTCTGTCTTTTGATTCTTCCTACTAAGTGTGCATGACCTCATATTTTCCTACATTCAACTCCATTTGCCAAGTTTTTGTCACTCACTCAACCTACCTATATCCTCTTGCAGATTCCATACTACAACGTGCCCTCCCACCTATATTTGGATCATCAAACAATATTGGATACATTACTCTCAGTTCCCTCTTTCAAATAATTAATACAGATAGGAGATACTTGAATCCCTAAGACTGATCCTTCTCGTACTCCACTGGTTACATCGTAGCAACCTAAAAAAGACATATTAATTCCAACTCTCTGTGTTTTAACTAATCCTCAACCCACACTATTACATTACCCCCAATATTGTAAGTTCCTATCTTGTACATTAAGCTTGTATGTGGCACCATATAGAATGCCTTCTGGAATTCCAAATACACTTCATCTACCAGTTCCTTTTTATCAACTCTGCTTGTTATGTCCACAATGGACTTCAGTAAATTTGTCAAATGTGATTTCCCTTTCACAAAGCTATTTCAAAAAATAGTATTGTTAGAGACTCAGCATAAAAGGCATAAATTGCATGTGTATTGTTTTCTGCATAGATCCTGTAGATGTTATAAATTCATATAACAATTTAGGATGTCACATGTATGTTAATTTTAGGCATTGATTAATGAAGAGGTTATTTTGTTAACTCAAATTCATTAGAAACAGCAGTTCATGAAAAAAGGAATGTTATTGTTTTGATTTTTAAAAATTACATATAAATCTACCACAATATCAGTTTAATTACATTTTCCAGATTGAATAAGTCAAATTTAGGCAAAATGTCTTGTGTAAAAGGGCCACTACTTCAAGTCTCCAACAATGAATACAATTATTTCTTAATTCAGGTGGTTTTAACACTAACCTCATTGCTAACCATACTGAGTGGGAGTCAGCAGGGGTTTCCCCTCTCAGTATGATGAGACAACTCAGTAATAATTAGTTTTGGAAAAATAGCAGTATTCTGCTATCTCTTATCTTACGTGTGTACCTGTATTAGAATTACAGTTTGTGACATCATTACCAATACAACTCAGATTGTTATAGTGATTTGATGGGACAACTACTAGGTAACTGCTAGTTATATTGCTCATAACTTAGTGAGGTGTGTTGTGTTATGTGTTATGGTCAGTATGTCAGTATGCCTTTAAGAGACATGCTAATGGCATCATCCCTAGTCGTTACATATATGGGACCTTAAGTAAAAATCTCATACTCCATCTTAACTCAAATCACTTGAAGCATGACACTATTGGAAATATGCTCCACGGTTGCAACCTCATAGTTTAATACCAGTCTAGATACTTGCATACTTTTGAAATGCAGTGTTTATACATGTTAATTCCTTTTATTAGACATTCATTGGATTCTTCAATATCATGATATCTATGCTCGGTTTCTTATTTTATGGGAGATAACATAAGCACTACTTTGTTGTAAAACATCCTATTGTACGTAAACTCACACCAATAAACAACAGCTGCACATTCACAAAATAAAGGTAAACTAGAAAACTGAAGTTGCATTTGTCTTCACTGATTCAATATAAAGTGCTTCCAGTCTGAAATGTCCCCAATAATTGTCATCTTTCAGTTCCTGCTTTTAAGCCCATCCTGTCCATGGAAGATTAATTTCAACCATATAGCATCAATGTGGAGCCTTGCAAAAATATTCCTGACAATTCTAGTATATAGGTTGTACCTCTCTGTCCACTGTCAGTAACATCTTTGCATGAATTCTAATGTTAATCTGAGCCCTGTCCTCGATGGAACATTCTTTCTGAATTCTAAGTAGTTGGCTGGAAGAACATTAATTTAGGATATGAATTGGCTGACATTATTTTAGAAAATATAAGATGAAGCTTGCTCCTTTGGGGATTTTACAGATGTACCAGAGAGTTGAAATCACTTCAATATAATTTACCTGGATTTGCAGAAAGCTTTTCACAAAGTTTCATGTGAAGTAAAATTTATTGATGTTATAGAAATCACAGAAAGTTCATGACACAGGAAGCTATTCAGCCTATCAACTCTGTGTCAGTTGATGAAGAGCAGATACCTTTCTGCACCTGGTCTATAACCCTGTAGGCAGTGGTCATAGCTGTTCAAGTAGACATCCAAGTACTTTTTAAACACGGCGAGAGTTTCTACATCTACTAACCTTTGAGGCAGTGAACTCCAGGTCACTAGCATGGTCTAAGTGGAAATCCTTTCTCATCTTCAATCGAATCCTTCTGTTCTTTAATTTGTACTACCTGATTTTTTTAACCATTCTGCTGTAGTAAATAGGTAATCCTTAATTCCTCTATCTTGGACCTTCACAATTTTACATGCCTAAGTTAAGTTACCTCCTACCTTCTGGTCCAAAGAAAACAAACATAGTTTATCCAATCATTCCTGATGGATAACATTTTCAAGCCCTAACAATATCGTCATAAAGTTCTTTTGCAATCTCTCCATTGTAATTACATCATTCCTCTAAATGTGGTGACCACAACTCAATACGGTGATCAAGTTGGAGTCTTCAATTTTAACATAACCTCTCTGCTCTTTAGTTTCCTACCTTCCCCAATAAAGGTAAGAATGTTATATCCCTATTTAGCCACCGTATTGACCTGTTCTGCAAGCTTTATGCAGCTACAGACATATACCTAATATTCTCCCTGTTCACCAATTATTGTCCTCCCAAGTTGCGTCAACTGAAGGATTTGTTGCAGTGAAGCCTAGTGAGTTTTCTCACTATATCTTACTCACCAAAGTAAGTACCTACAATGCCCTTATGCGTCTCTCAGGTCCAATCTCTGCCCATTTCATCATGTGCTATTCCAAGAAAAACTCAACCTTTAGCAGGTATCCCAGAATTCACCAGCATGTTTTGCACTCACATCATTTTTAAAAGCCTATTCTGCACCCATACAAGCACTGTTAGTCCAGTGCTGCCCTGCAAGGTGGCTAAAATTGGCCCCAGATGCAGTTGACAACAGGAAATCAGCACCCTGCATTGCAACAAGGGTTCTAGAGATCTTATGGATGGGTGGGTCAATATAGAATTTCCCGTGGCCCCCAGGACCTGTAGTATGACAGCCTGGTCCAGGGGTGCGACCTGAGTCAGTGCAGTTTCAGCAATTTGGAAAAGTGCCCAGCACTGTAGGAAGAATAGCATGCACAGTAGCACAGTGGTTAGCACTGCTGCCTCACAGCGCCAGAGACCCGGGTTCAATTCCCGCCTCAGGCAACTGTTTGTGTGGAGTTTGCACATTCTCCCCGTGTGTGCGTGGGTTTCCTCCCACAGTCCAAAAATGTGCAGGTTAGGTGAATTGGCCATGCTAAATTGCTCATAGTGTTAGGTTAAGGGGTCAATGTAGGGGAATGGGTCTGGGTGGATTGTTCTTCGGACGGTCGGTGTGGACTTGTTGGGCCGAAGGGCCTGTTTCCACACTGTAAGTAATCTAATCAAGAAGATCAATGTCCTTCTCCACTCCACCATGTAAATGCCAACATCTTCTGTCTGATATCTCACACTCACTCTATCTTGGCTACTGTACACAGCTCATGCTTTACTACTCTCAATGTTGCCTGTAAGATTTTTCTATTGCTCTCACCCACTCCAGTCCCCAAAATCAAAAACCAAAACCATACATACTTGCTCAGGACACCTTCCCACCTGCGCTAATAGAAACAGCTGCACCAACCTACCTGCCTCTCTTTTGTTCCGTGAGGAAAACAATAGAAGCTGTTGACATTTGATGTGCTACTTGTCACAGATTCATAGAGATGTATGCTTCGGAAACAGACACTTCGGTCCAACTTGTCCATGTCGACCAGATCATTTAGCTCCTCACCCTGGTTAAGACAGATAGATAGATTTTTATCTAGTAATAGGTTAACAGGTTATGGGGAGTGGGCAGGAAAATGAGTTGAAGCCAAGATAAGTTGAGAGTGTGTTGCTGGAAAAGCACAGCAGGTCAGGCAGCATCTGAGGAGCATGAAAATCGATGTTTTGGGCCACAGCCCTTCATCAGGAATGAGAGATCAGCCATGATGGTATCAAATGCCAAAGCAGGCTCGAAGGGCTGTGTTGCCTACTCCTGCTTCCTAGTTTTTACCTTTTCATGTTCTTATGTTAAGAGGAGAGGATCCTGAATTTGCCCACCCTGAGCTAGACCTGGACGGTATCAGAGACTGCCCTCAACTTACTGTGCTGGGATCCCCTGACCAAAGGCTATCCCACCTTCACTTGACTGAGGCCTGCTGACAATTATGGCAAGCAGGCGAAAGTGAGGACTGCAGATGCTGGAGATTAGAGTCAAGATTAGAGTAGTGCTGGAAGAGCACAGCAGGTCAGGCAGCATCCGAGGAGCAGGAAAATGGACATTTCGGGCACGAGCCCTTCATCAGGAATCCAGAATTCCAAATGAAGGGCTGCTGCCCAAAACGTCAATTTCCCTGCTCCTCGGATGCTACCTGACCTGCTGTGCCCTTCCAGCATCACTCTAATTATGGCAAGCATCCTAGCTTTATGTCTGCACCAAACAGTGCGGCAAGATGGCAATACTATGAGCTTGGTATCTTTGGCTGAGGGACGGAGAGCTCAAAAGCAAGGCAGTGATGCTGTGAAAATTTAGGTAGGGTCAAATTGAGTGAGCCCAATGACAGCAAGCAAAGAGTCCAGTCTATGAGCTGAGTGTGTGCTCCTGAGTGGTCAGAGTACTGCAGCAGCATGACAATGATAGTTGCCAATGCAGCCAAAAGTGTAGTACTGGCACATGTCAGATGCCCATGTCTGAGCATATGATGTGTGCGTGTGTATGTGTCTGGTGTCTATGAGTCATGCCCTGACATGTTGCAGCCTATTTTTCAACATTGATGTTATTTGGAGCAAGCGATGAGTTGATTCTGTTAAATGCTTGCTTTAGTTTTTTTTGCTGAGTTTTCCCAATGTCAAGCTTGTTTACTGAGTTTGGTAAAATGAGGGGCTAAATTTTAATGAGGTGAGTTATGGCTTTAACAAAGTGTTTAACAAGCGTTAATCCCCATCAATTGGCATCTCACTGCTGTCTATCAAGAATCTTGTCACACCACTTGAGAAAAGTATTAAAGGTAAAGTCAAAACGGCTCAACATTGAGATGCGCTTCACCAGCCTAGTTCCCTAATTCTGCCACACATCTCACCAAAGCCCACATCACTCAGACCTGTCTCTGAGTTTTTGAATATTTTCAAGACATAGATCATTGTAAAAGCAAGGTGGTAAAAATGCGTCAGGATAGGTTGGAATGTGGATTTGAGATTGTTACCAAATCAGCCATGATGTTATTAAATGGTGGAGCAGACACCTTAATTGTATCTTCTTATGGTCATATTTCTGCGCAAGCAAGATGGCGGCAGAGTAGAGCGCCTGACCGGAACACGTCCACTCCGGCCGCTTGTCTTTCTTCTTCTTTCCTCTTTTCTCGCTTTTTTCTTTTAGTTCTTCCAGTTTTTTTTCATTCCCTACTTACCTTCTGAAGGGAGCTCGGTTGTGGATGCAGCAGCAGCGACGGCAGTGGCTGGGGAACCTTAGTAACCGGCCATGAGGCAGCTGGTGTGCTCGGGCAGAACTCTGGCAGTCAGGGGTATCTCAGCTTCATGGATGGCCAGAGCATGACTCTGCAGCAAGGCGCTAACCTGGCAACAAAGCATGATTGCACCTGGGGCCTGGTGCAAGCCCGTCAACGATGAGGCAGCAGTGGTGAAAGCTGGTAGCAGCAACAGTCAATCACGAAGGATGACAGCAGGAGCAAAGCCTGGTGTGTCCAATGAAGGTCAGCAATGGTGGTCAGTGGCAAAGGCAGCTGATGAGCATGGGTGGGGCTTAGTCCAATGCAGGTAAAAGGATGCCCAGCACAAGAGAGAGTGAATCTTCTAGGGGAAAGCCAAGCTTGGAGCATCTGCAGGCCCATAACTTAAGAAAAGACTGTAATGTTTGACTTTGTAACTTTATTTCTATACTTTTCTACTTTTATACTAAAAAGATGGCAGTGCTGAACTTTTTAAATTTATTTATTTATCTACTTCTGCAACTAAGATTTTGTATTTAGGTAGCTTGTACCTAAGATGGTACCGTGTATGGTGACATTGCACACTTTTCAGTCCTGATGAGGGGTCAAGTCCAAAACATTGACTCTCTTGCTCCTCAGATGCTGCCTGACTTGCTGTACTTTTTCCAGCACCACACTTTATCGACACTGTCTTTTCCAGACTGCAGTCCTCACTATCTCCACTGTACTCTTGTACCCCATACTGAGTACCAGTGATAATCAAACCTAAATCTAAATTTAAATCTAAATCTAAATCTAAATGTCTTCCTGCCATTAAACCAATGTAGATCCCAATTGCGATATCCTTGAATTTCAAGGAATCTTTTTGTTTTTGGAAAGCTTGCCATGTGAGATCTTTCCAAAAGTGAAAAATCCATGTAACTCCATGCACTGTAGTGCTCTCATTAACCCCACATGTCAATCATTACAAAATAATTGTTAATCAGAGAAGAACTTCCATTCACAAATTAATGCAAACTTTCCTTGACTAATCTGTGCTATTCTAAATGGATTTCTCAAAATCGATCACGAGAATTTGTTCACAGTCAAAGTTAAACTATAATTACCCAGATTATTAATCACTCTTCTTTGAAACATTGGCCTCCCTTTGGCAAACAACCAATCCTCTGGCATTTTTCCTATAACCATTGAGGATTGAAATATGATAATCAGAGCTTTGACAACGTCCTCCCTTGTTTGTTTTTTCTAACAACCTGGGATACATTCTTTCTGATACTGGTGATTTATTTATTTTAAATGATCCAAAATCTTCCAATAGTTCTTCTCTGACAGAGTTTAAACCATCCAATATTTCAGTCTCTTCTTGCTTAACCATTATCTCATCATTGCTTCCCACCTTTATGAACACAGGCTCGAAATATTCATTAAGAACATTACCCACATCATTTACCTCCTAATAGGGTCTAGATTAGAGTGGTGCTGGAAAAGCACAGCAGGTCAGGCAGCATCCGAGGAGCAAGAAAATCGATGTTTCAGGCAAAAGCCCTTCATCAGGAATGGAGGCAGGGAGACTCCAGGGTGGAGAGATAAATGGGGGGAGAGCTGGGGAGAAGGTAGCAAAGAGTACAATAGGTGAATGGGCGTGGGGATGGAGATGATAGGTCAGAGAGGAGGGTGGAGCAGATAGGTGGGAAGGGAGATTGGCAGGTAGGACAGGTCATG
>NC_057718.1:76950607-76983587 GCF_004010195.1 Chiloscyllium plagiosum | reverse complement strand
ATTGGGAATACGGGATAGCATTTTTGCAGGAGGTAGGGTGGGAAGAGGTGTAATCCAGGTAGGTGTGGGAGTTGTTGGGTTTGTAAAAAATGTCAGTGTCAAAGTCGGTCATCATTAATGGAGATGGAGAGGTCCAGGAGGGGGAGGGAGGTGTCAGAGATAGTCCAGGTGAATTTAATGTCAGGGTGGAATGTGTTGGTGAAGTTGATGAACTGCTCAACCTCCTCGCGGGAGCACGTGGTGGCATCGATGCAGTCATCAATGTAGCGGAGGAAGAGGTGGGGAGTGGTGCCGGTGTAACTAAGGAAGCTGGATTGTTCTACGTAGCCGACAAAGAGACAGGCATAGCTGGGGCCCATACGGATGCCCATGACTACCCCTTTGGTCTGGAGGAAGTGGGAGGATTTGAAGGTGAAATTGATAAGGGTGAGGACCAGTTCAACCAAACGAATGAGAGTGTCGGTGGAAGGGTACTGTTGGAAATGTCAGGAGAGGACGAAACAGAGGTCTTGCAGGCCCTGGTCATGGCGGATGGAGGTGTAGAGGGACTAGATGTCCATGGTGAAGATGAGGTGTTGGGGGCCGGGGAAACGGAAGCCTTGGAGGAGGTGGAGGGTGTGGCTGGTTCTCGAATGTGTACAAGGACAGAACCCCCCTGGTCCTACCCTTCCACCCTACCAACTTTCACATAAACCGCATCATCCGCTGACATTTCCGCCACCTCCAAACGGTCCCCACCACCAGAGATATATTTCACCACTCCTTTCTGCATTCTGCAAAGACCATCCCCTCTTTGACTACCTGGTCAGGTCCATACCCCCCAAAAACCCATCCACCCATCCTGACACGTTCCCCTGCCACCATAGGAATTGCAAAACCTGCTCACACACCTCCTCCCTCACCTCCATCCAAGGCCCCAAAGGAGCCTTTCATATCCATCAAAGTTTCACCTGCACATCCACCAATGTCATTTATTGTATCCATTGCTCCTGATGCAGTTTCCTCTACATTGGGGAGACCAGACTCCTCCTCGCAGAGCGTTTTAAGGAACATCTCCGGGACACCCGCACCAATCAACCCCACCGCCCCGTGGTCCAACATTTCAACTCCCCCTCCCACTCTGCCGACGACATAGAGGTCCTGGGTCTCCTCACTACCTGACACCTGGAAGTCAAATACCTCATCTTCCGCCTCGGAACACTTCAACCCCAGGGCATCAATGTAGACTTCAACAGTTTCCTCCCTATCAACTCCAGCTCCACCCTCATTCACCTATTCTACTCTTTGCTACCTTCTCCCTAGACCCACCCCCTCCACCCCCCATTTATCTCTCCACCCTGGAGGCTCCCTGCCTCCATTACTGATGAAGGGCTTTTGCCCGAAACATCGATTTTCCTGCTCCTTGGATGCTGCCTGACTTGCTGTGCTTTTCCAGCACCACTCTAATCTAGACTCTGGTTTCCAGCATCTGTAGTCCTCACTTTTGCCTACCTCCTAATAGGTCCTACTCTTTCCTTAATTATCATTTACTGTTTACATTTTCTTTGTCTGACGTGTGAGTACTTTTTCATCATCTCCCCTTGCTTTCCTTTCATTGACTTTAATTTCGTTGATTCGGAGGTGCCGGTGTTGGACTGGGTTGGACAAAGTTCAAAATCACACAACAGGTTTATTTGGAATCACCAGCTTTCGAAGCTGATGAAGAAGCAGCACTTCAAAAGCTAGTGATTCCAAATGAACCTGTTGGACTATAAGCTGGTCTTGTGTGATTTTTAACTTAATTTCATTGTAATCTACTAGGTTTTCTGTAGTTTAAGTTCATGGTAGCTCTCATTAACTTTTCTTTTTTGCCTTGAATTGAGATCATTGACACAAATGTTTTCTCCCACAAATATGCTTCAATCCCTTAAAAGAAAATCTAGAATTGACTCCACCCCCACCAATCCCTCTTGTTTGGCTTGTCACACACTGGCTAAAATGTTCCCCTCAAAGCGATTGAAGAGCTTTGTGTCCTTTGTCATTTTTACACTGCTAAAAATCATGAAGATCCAGTGTTGAAGAATGGAGCAGACATAAATTTGACTACGCACCTGAAACAGGGAATTGCAGTGATGGTATTTTGTCACACTGGGTGGAGTAGCCAAAATTGAGTGGAGTTTCACTGTGTTGATATCTCTGTTGTTTCCTGTTTATGCAAATGACCCAGATTCTGAAAGTAACTGCAAAATTAACTAATTTGGAGAAGATACTGAAGTGGAATAGGCCAAACTTAACAAAACAAGGCTTGATGCATGTTCAAAGCGGATTATTAAATTAAGCTGTGGTCACGTAGAAAGAAAGTAATCACAACCAGCATCTAAGCTATATGGTGAGGCATTTTCTTAAGAAGAAAATGAAACGTTGGGAAATATAAGCAAAATGATTGTTTATAGAAAACCATAAGAAGTAAGAGCAGGAGTAGGCCATTTGTCTATTCAAGTCAAGTCCTCCATTCAACAAGATCACGAGTGATCTTCTTCCACTCCATCTTTCTATTCTATTCCCATATCCCTTCATTCCCAATATATGGTTCTCAATCAAACAATGTTTTGATTTTTAAATTTTCTTCCTTCTTTATTTCCTGTAACATTCTCCAGCTTCACAACTATTTTGCACTCATCCATTTCTGGCCTCTTGAGCTAATCCAATGTTGATAGATCCACTCTTGCAGTTAGAATTCCTTCCCACCCTTCTCCACCTGTCTATCTCACTGTTATCCTTAAAACTACCTCTTTCAACATGTATCTGGCCAACTGATCTATTGTCTTCTCACGGGGCTTGATTTCATATTTTCTTACACAAAGGTTCACGTGTTACACCCTAGAAGACATATGATTTTGCACAGTGTCCAAATACACAGTTTAAGTGGGAGCTTTATTTCAGTTAACCAATCACTTCACTGATTACCAGCTCTCTATGTTTATACAATCAATCATCTTTGTATCCTGTTTGGCCACAGGTGAGGCCCCAGAGGACTGTACAATAGCCAATGTTGTCCAATGTTTAAGAAGGGCAGCAGTGATAATCCTGGAAATTAAAGACTTGTAAGTCTCACATTGATGGTAGGGGAATTATTGAAAAAGATTCTCAGAGACAAGATCAATATACATTTAGAAGCAAATGGACTTATTAGCAATAAATAGCCTGGTTTTGTAAGGGGAAGGTTGTGCCTCACTAACTTGATTGAGTTTTCTGAGGAGGTGACGAAGGTAATTGATGAGGAAAAAATGGTTGATGTTGTCGACATGGACCTCAGCAAAGTCTTTGATAAGGTCCTTCATAATGTGAAGGTGCCGGTGTTGGACAAGGTCAAAAATCACAAGACACCAGGTTATTGGTCCTTCAGATTTATTTGAAAACATAGCTTTTGGAGCATTGCTCTGTCATCGGGTGTTAGTGAAAGAGGAAGACACAGAATATATATGAAAAGATCAAAATGTCATACAACTCATGCAAACAAATTGAACACAGATAAGATGGCTCTTAAATCTTTAATCAGTTAGAATGGAGTGCAGGTTTCAATTAATTAATATGCAAAGCCCAGAATTTGTTTCAAGTCACTGTCCTGAGACAACTTAAGGTGTTCTCAGTATAAAGGAGGTGACACCTCCAATCTAAAAATGTATTTTAGGCATGAGAAATTGTTTGGAGTCTGACTGATTTTTACTTCCAAAGGAGAAGTTTATAAACACCACTTCAATGGATTGTCTTTGTGTGCTTTTTGAGCAAAACAGAATGTATCTGCAAATATAAATCTGCAAATGCAAATTCACCCCACAGATTTATATGTGCGTGCATCTGTATATACATGTGAAGGTGTGGGGTGGGGGGGGGAGAGAGAGAGAGAGAGAGAGAGAGAGATATAGAGGGAGAGAGAGTGTGTGTGCGTGAGAGAGAGAGACAGAGAAAGAGAGAGACAGCATGTGTTTGTGTTTGGGAGATTGTGTGTGCGTCTGAGGGAGTCTATACACCTGAGAGAGTGCGTGTGTTTGAGAGATACTGTCTGTGTCTGTGTGTGTGTGTTTGGGAGGGAGGTGTGGCCTCTGTACGATTGTTGTAAGGCATTGACACTTCTTTATTCTAACCCATTGTAACAAAAATTAACATACCATGAGCTTTCAAAACTCTTTGATGTTAACTTTTTGCTTCATGTTTAAAACACCCAGATTCCTTTGAATGCAAACATTCAAACATTTCAAACACAAGCAAAAACAGATATTGCTAGAAAAGCTCAGCAGCTTTGATAGCACCTCTGGAGAGAAATCGAGTTAGTGCTTCAGGTCCAGTGATCTTTCCTCAGAACAATCCCAAAGTCTAAATCCTCTGTCAAGCCCAAGTGGAGGTTACTGTCAGTCAAGGGGTTCCCATGCAATCAGTCAAGGGGATACCAGTCTGAAGTATGGGCACAATCAGTTGGCTGCTCAGGGCAGTCATGGTCAGGATCCTGTCCTCATAGGGGAGGAGGAGTCAAATGTCAGGTATCCCATTGTTATGGACTCGGCTAGACCCCCTCAAAACATTTCAAGAAAGTTGCCCAGACCCTAACTTTGCTATTTGTTTTAAGCAAGTATAAGGCGGATAGTCTAGGAGTGATGCAGTTGACCCAACACTTAGTTTTAAATAAAACAGCATTTATTTGCATGATTACCAAATGAAACACAAACAAAAGACAACTGAATATAGAATAATTTAATCTGTCTGAAAACCTAACAGAGTATTCCAACTTAATGATGCTATTCCAAATACTTGCAACAATCCCCATTAACATCTCTAAGCAAAACCGGAAAAATCAAACACAGGGTCTTACAAGAGAGAGAGAGAGATGGAGAGATTCAGCATGGAACACCTTCTTCCATGTAGCTGTTTCTTGGACCAGCTGCCTCAAAACTGACTGATTGCTAAAACCAAACCAAACCAGAGAAGCTCAGCTGGGAAAACTGGCCACTTCTCTTTCCCTGTACAAGTGTTTTTTTTTAACTTGAAAGCCTTTTCCCGGAGGAAGCATCTGTTAGCTCTAATCAAATTGGCCCTAAAACCCATCGAAGCTAGACCTCTCAGCAAATCTCCGTTTATGAGCCCTCTGAGAAAAAGACCAAGGACAACAGAACCTTGTTAAATGAGCAGCATCATCACACCATTACCTGCCTCAGCTATTTCTGCCGCTGTGCCATTTTATCCTGGAATGAGGCAAAGGGAGGGATTGAGTGAGATGAAAGTGGCTGGCACAGCTGTTAGTGCAGGTGTTGGGGGTGGGGGAATGTGGTGTGGACTCCCAACTGAATGAGTAGGAAGCAGAGGCCACGTGGAACCTCTCTCTCCCTCTCACACACAAACACACACATATGCACACACACACCTCTGCCTCTGTATAAAAATTATATGCACCGTTTTGTGTACAGTACCTCCGCATTCTGGCCCCTGAAACCATTTTTGTAATGATGGAGAAGCTCTCTGTCTTAAATTCAGGCCAAATTATTTGTTCAATGTATCTATCATTTCCTTATTCTCACTATAATTTCTCTTATCTCTCTCTCTCTAATTGGACATCTTCACATTCCCCTTTTGAGAATCTGATAGCCTCTTCCTGGAGCCTTCATACAACTGAGCTTAGACTTTCTCAGTTTAAATAACCCCTTCACAGTTTTAGCCAAACACTTTAGATCTGAAACTTCTAAACTAAACTCCTTAGCCTTCAACAAAATGTCCCAAACTAATACTAAAAAGCTTTCCCCCAAGGTGATGGTATTTCTCCTAAACCCAAAAGAATTCCAGAATCTTCTATGTGAAAGAATAATGCACTACATTGTTTACTTCGTTCACTCCCATATTCTCCTAATATAAAGAAATCCTCAGTTTTCTCCACAAAGCCCCTCTTTAATATTTTGTTTTAAAATAAATAGTTACAGCTACAGCAATACTTAAAGTTTAATCAATAAATTTCTTCAAACATACAGAAAGCCCACACGTAACTAGTCAAAATTCAATGCTCCAAATTAATGATATTAAAATATGTATCACACAACTCACCACACATCAATCCTAAAGTTCATTGGGTGCAGGTATACCTACAGTCTTGTGAGGAAGTGAACTTCTGGATTTTGATCCTGCGATAGTGAAGGAACAGTGTCTTATTTCTAAGTTTGAATGGTATGTCACTTGGAGGGGAACATGCTGGTGGTGGTGTTCACATGTACGTGCCCTTCCAAGCAATAAAGATTACAGACTTGGAAGGTGCTGTCAAAGGAGGCATGGTGAGTTGCTGTAGTCCATCTTCTCTCTGATGCTGCCACTGTGCAGCAGTGATGCAAGGAGTAAATATTCAGTGGCAAAAGGGCTGCAATTCAATGGGACTGCATTTGTCCTGGATAGTGATAAGCTTCTTGAGTACTACTGGAGGCAAGTGGGAAATATTCTATCACACTTCTGATGGTGGACAAAATTTAGGGAGTCGGGAGTCGAGTTACTGCAGAATTCATAGCCATTTCCTAGCTTTTGATCTGTTCACAGCCACAGCATTTATACTGCTAGTCTAGTCCTCAGTCAATGACAACCCCATGATTTTGAGACTGGTCATTATGTAATGGTAAATGTTTCTTTGTTGGAGATGAGCATTGCCTAACGGAAATCTGAATGTTGTCCAGGTCTTGCAGATGGACACAGACTGTTTTAGTATCTGAGCAGTTGTGATTGGCCCTGACCAATGAATGAATATGAGCAAATATCTCCACTTCTGACCTTATGATTGAAGGTCATTGATAAAGAAGCTGAAGGTGGTATTGCCTAAGAATGACTCTGAGGCCCTCCTGCACAGATGTACTGGAATGGAGATGATGAATCTCCAACAATACTGTGTTCAGTTCTGGGCTTCCTGCTATAGGAAATATTTTGTTAAATGGAAAGGTGCAGAAAAGATTTACATGGATGTTGGCGGGGTTGAAGTGTTTGAACTATGCGGAGAGGCTGAATAGGCTGGGGTTATTTTCTCTGGAGAGTCAGAGGCTGAAGGATGACTTTATAGAAGTTTATAAAATTAAAAGGATAGGGTGAATAGATAAGGTTTTTTTTTCCCAGGGTGGGGGAATCCAAAATTAGAGGGCATCGGAGGAAAGATTTAAAAGGGATCTAAGGAGTAACTTTTTCATGCAGAGGACGGTGCATGTAGGGACTGAGCTGCTAGAGGAAGTGGTGGAGGCTGGTACAATTACAACATTAAAAGACATGGGTACATGAATAGGAAGGGCTCACAGGGATATGGACCAAATGCTGGCAAATGCGACCAGGTCAAATTGGGATGCCTGGTCGACATGGACAACTTGGACCAAAGGGTCTGTTAGATATGACTCCAATAGATGGAGAGAACTACCACCCCCGCCTTCCCCCGCTCCCACCACTTCTCCAACTCTGATTGCCATTGATGCCAGTTTCACTATTTCAACTCTTTTGCCCATACTTGGACCAAAGCTGCAATTAGGTCAGCAGTTGAACAACAGATTCATCCACCACAGGGACTCGATCAGGGTTGCCCCTCATCTAACCCATAATCTGTGGGAGTACTGATAGCTGGACTGCTACCAGGGCCCTATTGAGCATTGAGAGCTACACCCATGATATGCATTAGGCTGAACCAGCTGGGCCATAATTCTGGGTCTCATAACGTCTGTCTAAACAAGGTTAGTATAGTCACTTGCTGAACTAGGTAGTCACCTAGGGTGAAATGATTTGGTAGAAGTGGCAAAACACTGCTGGCTCTTAAAAAATGAAGCTGAAAGCTGGTCAGAAACCCATGGCATTGCTGAAAGTTTGGAAGCAGAAATTCCCACACTGTTAGTTTCTCACAGTTTCTGAGTATGGGAAATTACTGCAGACTTGATTCTATGAAGTTGTGACTGGAAGAACAGTGGCAGCAGTGTGCACTATCTCCAAGATGCACTGCAGAAATTCACCAAAGACCCTTAGACAGCACCTTCCAAGCCCACAATCATCTCCATGTAGAAGAACTGGGGCACCAGATACATGGGAACAACACCACCTGCAAGTTCCCTCCAAGCCACTCACCATCCTTACTTAGAAATATATCAGCATTCCTTCACTGTTGCTGAGTCAAAATACTGGAATTTCCTCCCTAATGGCATTGTGGGTCAACTCACAACACATGGACAGCAGCCGTTCAAGAAGGCAGTAAGCAGGGATGGCCATAAATGCTGGCCAACCAATGATGCCCAACTTCCACAAATGAGCAAAATTAAAGCTGCTTCTCATATCACAGACTCACTATCCTGAGCTTTGCTGAGTTACAGTTACGTTTGTTGTTCTGTTACTGCTTGTCATGAACACACACCCTTGAACCTGGCAGAAAAGTTAAATGAGTTCAGGCAAGCAGCAGATTTACAGTTTGGAGGAGGCTGGAACCAAACCAGACCAGATAGACAAAATAATGTTTGAAAGAATAAAACTCAAACCTTGGTTAACAAACAACCAATGCCTAATTCCATAGGCATCTATTTTGATTAATCTGCAGTGTGCTTTTCTTGTCTATATATCCTGATTGTAAACAGAGTCATACAACTTGAAAGCAGACTCTTTGGTCCAACCAATCCACACTGATCATGTTCCCAAACTAAAGTTATCCTACCTGCCTGTGCTTGCCCCATATCCCTCTAAGAGTTTCCTATTCATGAACTTATTGAAATGTCTTTTAAATGTTGCAATTGTATCTGCATCCACCACTTCCTCTGCAGTTCATTCCACATATGACTCACCTTCTGTGTGAAAGAGTTGCCCCTTGGGTGAAAAATGTTGCATCTTTTCCAGTCTATTTTTATATCTCAAACCCTCCATTCCCAAAACATCCTTGTAAGTGTTATCTGAACTCTCTCTAATTTAATGATATCCTGCTTATAACAGAGTATCCGGAATGCACACAGTACTCCAGAAGAGACCTCACCAATGTCCTGTACAATTTCAATATAGCATCCCAACTCCGATACTCAAAGGTCCAAACAATGTAGCATGCATGTTAATGCTTTCTTAACCACTCTGTATACCTATGATGCACCTGAGCTTCCCTTTCTACAAACCTACCCAGGGCCCTACCATTGATTGTCCTTGTTTACATTACCAAAATGCAATACCTCACATTTATCGAAATTAAACTACATCTGCTACTCCTCAGCCCATTGACCTAATTGATCAATACCTCTTTATAATCTTAGATTTTTTTTCACTGTCCATTTTACTACCAACTTTGGTTTCATCTGCAAACTTACAAACCATGCTCCTCATCCAAATCATTTATATAAATGACAAACAAGAGTAGATCCCTGTGGAATACCACTGGTCACAGGCCTCCAGTTTGAAAAACAACCCTCCACCACCATCATCTGTCGTCTAGTCAACAAGTCAATTTTGTATCCAAGTAGCACTGAATCCCATGTAATCAAACTTTACTAATTTGTCTATCATGCGGAACATTGTCAAGACTTTACTAACGTCCAACCAAACAACATCTATTGCTCTACCTTCATCAATCTTTTTAGTTAGTTCTTCAAAAAACTCAATCAAGTTTGTGAGACACAATTTTCCTTGCTCAAAACCATGCTGATAATCCCTAATCAATCCTTGCCTCTCTGAATTCTCTGATTCTAGAATTCTAACTTCTAGAATCACTTTCAATAACTTACCCACCACTGACGTCAGACTCACAGGTCTATAGTTTCCAGGCTTCTCCTTACAATCTTCCTTAAACAATGGCACAACATTAAGCACCCTCCAGTCCTCCTGTACTTCACATGTTTTTATAGATGAAACTAATATTTCTGCTAGAGACCCCATAATTTCTTTTCTAACTTCCAACGACATCCTGGGATACACTTGACCAGGTCCTGGAGATGTATCTATCTTTATGTTTTCTAAGACCTTTGCACTTCCTGTTCCACAATGTGAACAGTTTTCAAAACATTAATATTTATTGTCCTGAGTTCTCTAGCCTTCATTTCTTTCTCAACAGTAAGATGCGATATATTCCTTTAATATCTCTCCCACCTCCTGAGGTTCAACACTAAGACAACCTTGTTGACCTTTAATGCATCCTACTCTTTCTAGTTGCTCTCTTGCTCTTAATGCATTTGGAGAATCTTTTTGGATTATCATTAACCTTATCTGCCAAGGCTATCTCATATCCCCTGTTTGCCTTCCTGATTTCCTTCTTAAGCATGCCCATACACTCTTTATACACTTCAAGAGATTCATTTGATCCCATACATAGCTAATATATATTTCTCTTTTATTCTTGCCTAGTACCTCAATCCTTATATTCATTCATCACTCCCTAATCCTACCAGCCTTGCCTTTCACTCTAATGGGAACATAATGCCTCTGAACTCTGGTTATGACACTTTAAAGGCCTCCGACAATGTAAGTCCTCCCTTTACTTGTGAAAGCTCTATTCTAGCTGAAAATGTGTTGCTGGAAAAGCGCAGCAGGTCAGGCAGCATCCAGGGATGCTGCCTGACCTGCTGCGCTTTTCCAGCAACACATTTTCAGCTCTGATCTCCAGCATCTGCAGATCTCACTTTCTCCTCAAAGCTCTATTCTAATCAACTTTTGAAAGTTCTTGGTTCATATACTTAAAACTTGCCTTTCTCCATTTAAGAATTTTATCTTTTATGGAAGACTTATCCTTTTCCATAACTATTGTAAAACTAATAGTAATATGACCTCTAGTCGCAATGCGTTCTCCTACAAACACTTCAGTCACTTGCCCTGCCTTATTTCCCAAGAGAAAGTCAGATTTTGCTCCTTCTTTAGGAGGTACATTTACATATTGATAAGGAAAATTTCTTCAACTATTTAACAAATTCTTCACTATCACACTTTTAATATGTTGGCAACCCCAGTCAATGTTTGGAAAATTAAAATCCACTACTATTATAACCTTATTATTCTTACATATATTTGGGACTTTTCTTTACATATTTGCTTCTCAATTTCCCTCTGACTAATGGAGGGGGTGCCTATAGTACAATCCCAACAAGGGGATCACCCCTTCCTATTTCTAATTTCAACCCATATATTTTCACTAAATGATCCCTCAGAAATATCTTCTCTACTACAATAGTAATGATTTCCTTAATCAAAAATGCCACCATCCCCTCCCTTCTTGCCTCCTTTTATTCCCTTCTTATAACATCTAAAACCCGGAACATTGAGCTGCCAGTCATCCTTCCTTCAACCAAGTTTCTATAATAGCTGCAATGTCCTAGTTCCATGTTCCCATATATGTCCTGAGTTCATTAGTCTTACCTGTAAGACCTTTTGCATTGAAATAAATGCAGTTAGATTCTTCAGTTACCTCATTCTCTGAACTTGCTCTTGTCTGTCTTTTCTAAATAACTTGCTCTTTTCTGATTCAGAACCATTTCCACCCTTCTTTGTATTTTCACTGTTACTTAGGAAGCTCCCAATACGCTTCCCCTGTCCCTATATTTACAGGCTCCCAAAATAGTAAATCTTTCCAGAAAGATATTGGTCCCTTTCCAATTCAGGTGAAACCTATAACTCAACTACTCTATTCCTGAAGAAGGGCCTGTGCCCGAAACGTCGAATCTCCTGTTCCCTGGATGCTGCCTGACCTGCTGTGCTGTTCCAGCAATAAAGTTTCAACTTTGATCTCCAGCATCTGCAGACCTCACTTTCTCCTCTATGATTAACCCAACCAACACCTACCAAAGTCAACATTGACAAACAACCAGCCTTCCCGCATTATCATGGTTGATCTCAGACAAACTAACTCAGAATCTGCTTCTGCCATTCAGAACTTCACTTTTAGACCTCAGGGGCACCTTTGATTTGCAGGTTCCTTCAGATAGTGTACCTCTCCCTGACAAATGGTGCCCCTCCCCTGGACAGAGAGTGTCCCTTCCCCTTGACAGAGTGCCCCTTCCCTGGAAGACGGTGCCTCTCCCCCCCTGACATATGGTGCCCCACCCCTGACAGACAATGCCTCTCCCCACAACAGGCAATGCCCCAACCCCTGACAGACAATGTCCCACCCCCTTCCTTTAAACATACAGTGCCCTTCCCTGGGTCTGAAAATGCTCCTCCATTACGCCACCGACTCTTTGCCATTTGCATTTTCCATGGCCCACGGATACAGCCAACCTTCTACCTATTACGCACTTCTGTATTACGTGCTGTGGAACAAACTAAACGTTGGGGTACAATGCTGCAGCCAAACCTCCTTTCTAACCTTAAATAATAAACAATCACGCTTTTAACAGTCCCTGGTGGGGCACCAAAACAAACACACACTCAATATTTCAATGGGAACTTAACAAAATTAACCTCAGCTTTCACTTAAGGTTTTTTTTTTCCTGTCAATGGACTCCACATGCTCTTTCTCCATGATGTAATCTCAGAAGAGGGGCAGACAGTCAAGAGATCTGAAACCCTTCACGGATCACCATCTGGATCAATGTTGATGGTCATCTTAGCCAGGTCCAGGAGGAGGTCCATCAATTATCTTGCTTCTCTTTGAATGGGGTATCTATAGGTTAGGAATATGGGTCTAGAGTGCAACTAAAACTTTAAAAGCAGTCCTTTAAAAAATATAAATAAAGGTCGCAACTGAGAACAATCTAACTAAATGCAGAATTTAGTTTCTCCAGGCGAGAAAGGTCTGCCATCCAATGAGCCTCTGTAAATATATCTGACTGCTGTATTCAGTCCACTCCAGGTCCCAATGGAAAGGGGTTATAGACAGTCTTATAGAGAACCCTCTACTGAGGATCTCTGCCTCCGGAAGGTAGGTATGACATTGTGTTCAGGCACAATCAGGTGACAGACAAAGTGAGGAAACACCTTCACAACATTTTTAAGGGAATTAACACAGGATGACTCTGATTAAGGATGTAGGATCACAGAGAAAGATTCACATCCCTACCCAAATATCAACCTTCAGATGGACTTGCACTCCTGTGCAAGTAAAGTCACTTTCTAGGTATGGATGCACATGGGCGGCTGACCAAACCCCTCCCCAACCTCTCCCTAGACAGGAGACTCAGCAGCTCAGTAGTGTTCCAGTGTTGCTTTTGGTTCTAGAATAGCTCCTTGAGCTTTCTTTGTACAGTTATGACAAAGTCCAGGGATGGACCAAAGTGACAAACTGGTACCACAACGTGGCACCAACTAGCTGGTTTATGACCAACATTCGATTCCAGTAAGACAATGCTCAGAGTAGTTCTGTCCACTGTCATAAATGAGTGACCATTTTGGCTTCCTGCTCTTGCCAATCCACAGGCTATAATTCCTCGTCAAGGGAAAAGTAGTCTTTTCATACAAATGATAATAAGCCTGAAACCAGTTAGTCAAACAGTGGAATCTCAAATGTACTATTCCCCAAGCACACAATTCCCCAAATTTCCCCAAACCTATTATTCACAAATCTATCATTATCCTCAAACATGCCACTCCCTAAATGCAACGTTTTTCCAAACATGCTGTTCTGATTTGGTGGGGATCTTGCAAGTGGGAATGCTGAAATGTTCATGCTCCTCTTTTCATTCTGAGTGGTGGAATGGTAGAGTGCCATCTTGTAGATGGCAAACACATACAGACATACCATATAGGCTGCTTTGTCCTCGATAGTGTCAAGCTTCCTCAGTGTTGTTGGAGCTGCACCCGTCCAGGCCAATGGAAAATATTCCATTGCATTCCTGATTCATGCCCTTGTTGAAAGGGAGTTAAAGTTAGTTACTATTTGTAGGGTAACTAACTTTTGGTGTGCATTTGTGGTTGCAGTATTTATGTGGGTAGTCCAGTTAAAATTTCTGGTCAATGGTCAATCTCTAAGCTGGTGATATCAGTAGAATCAACTGTAATGAATATTGAAGGCTAATGGTCATATGTTCACTTGTTGGAGATAGCCATTCCCTGGTACTTATATGGCACAAACATTATTTTCCAGCCTTTAATCCATGTCTGAATGCTGTCCAGTTCTTGCTGCTTCAGTCTCTGGAACTGTGATAGAACTGAGCATTAAGCATGGGAAATGACGTTAGATTCAGAGGGAGATATGTCACAGAGAGTCTGGGGAGCAGAAAATTGGTGTTGGTTGATGTTCCATCGGTGGTTCTCACTGACAAGATCAGGAGACGGTAAGAGGCCAAAGGAAGCAGTCTAGATGGAAAGAGAACTCTGAGGAAGGAAAAATGGCCATACTGTGCAAGAGAAAGAAGTGTCTGTCAACAAGAAATTGGGTGCTAAAGTGACTTTTAAAATGGATTGAAATTGAGAGAAAAAGATGATGGTGAGACCTTGTTGAGAACTGATCATTCCAATCAGTCAGGATTGGAAAGAGAGTTGGAATCAGAAGAAAGTGATACAGATTATTGATCAGGAGGAAAGTTAGTATCTCAAAGTTATTGAAGCTTGAGCTCCTTGCCATTTGAAATAAAACACTTTCAATTAAAATGTTGGATGAAGTGAGGGATGAATGAGAAATAAGGCCAATGAACTCCTTCAGAATACAATGAGAGCAGGAATTGGTAATAACAGTTCAGTAGTCTAAAAGAACAATCAAAAGGAGCAGCCTGAGGAGGAAAGCTATAAGAATTGTTTATCATACAACATAAAGAAGTAAGCATAACCTGGAGCATGTAACTTCCCATAGCAACAAGTTTGATCTGAAGGAAGTATATAGACTTTAAAGAGAAGTGGTTATGGGTGAATACAAGTTCAGTCATCAGGTCGTATGAAGAATGATCAAGAAAAAAACATAGGATGTGGAGGTAGTCTTTGTCATGGCTTGAATATCAAAAGTAAAAGGGCATGGTAGGGACAGATTTTAAAAGATCAAATCAGTACTGTCATAGATAGACATATTTAGAAAGGAGATAAACATAGCAAAGAAAGGTTGAGATGTCTGGCAGGACTTCAGCATGTTGTTAACATCAGGACTATCATGCCTGTAAATCTTAACTGTATTTATCATTAGGGAACAATGACATTGATAGTGAAAGATCCTCAGATGAAATGACTCAGGACATTCATAATTTGATTCAGTCGTGAGGTCAAGATCAACCGTTGCACATCTTTTTGAAGCAGAGAAAGTCCCATCATCACATTATGTTTCTCATATTTTTCACTATTATTGTTGGAATATCAAAGATTCGAAGAAAGTTTGATGATAAGTGAGAGGAGAGGAGAAACTAGGACAACAGACGTCATAACAGCAATTCTCGATAAATATCGAAAGATCTGGTAAAAGACAAGGTATACTGCTATCTAACTTTCACAATGAGTGTTGAAATAATGCAGGAAGCATGAGATGCAACCAGTTAAAGATGTTTTACAATTATCATAAGGAATATACAGTTTGATACACTTCTAAATGTAATTAATGCAGTATTACTAAAAGTTTTGGCTTCTGAAATGAATGACAAAAAAATCTTAACTATCAAGGAGCTGAAAAAATAAACTAACAAGGACATCTGAAATGATACAGAGAAAAAATGAAAAAAGATATCAGTAGGAGAAACAACTGGCTTTTTTGAATGGGACAATACAATAAGACAATAAGAGAAGGTAGTGATAAGAGATAAACGAAAGAAGAATATAAACTATTTCATAGTTTACAGTTAATGCAAGTAATAGTAGGAATAGTAAAGTGGAAAATGTCCTATCGTCGTTCAAATGCAATGATAGAAATTAATGGATAAGTTCAAGATATTTGTGCACTCGGTAAATTTACATTTAAAGAAAATCTCTTATACAAGCTAGAGAAAAACAATTGACACTAAAACAAAATAGTGAAATAAAATGTATTAATTTGACAAATATTAAATGGATAAAACTTCCTGTGGTATTTCATGTACGAAAAAATTGATCAAATGGATGCAGAATTACAGAGTTGGCAAATAATTTTGTTGTAAAGATTGGTGTTGAGGGGTCCTTTAAAGTTTGGTCAGGACAAAGCTGGATGGGAAGCATGGATTTGTAAACAAGAATAATTTAGACTTAATTAGAGGGGGCATAATTAAGATATTTCCAAATGAAACAAAAAATGGATGATTTGGTTGATAATAAGAAAGCCGTGGACTGAAGCAAGCTTATAATGAATTGGTCAGGCAGGCAGTATCAAACGAAATTCAAAGCAGAGAACTGTGAGGTAGTGTACTTATAGAGGAAAAACACAAGAAATCCAAGGATGCTGAGAAGTGTAGAGGAACAAAGAACTCGGAGCACATATCTGCAGAAGCCTGACAGCATCAGGAGAGTTTATTAAGGTGGTCAAGAAGGCAAACAACACACCTTTCTTTATTAGCCAAGATATGCAATATAGCAGGCGGATTAGTGGAACTATATACAACGTGTCAAGTTCTGATTATCGCAATACAAGAAGGGCATTGGAGAGATACTCAGTGAATGTTTTATGTCAGTTTTTTACTGTGGAGAATGTAATGGAGGCTAGAGAACTCAGGGAAATAAATATAGATGTTTTGAAAACATTTCACATTACAGAAGAGGAAGTGCTGGAGATCATAGAAAACAGAAAGGTAAATAAATCTCCGGGATCTGATCAAGTGTATCCCAAGATGTTATGGAAAGTTAGGGAAGAAATTGTGGGGCCCCTAGCAGAAATATTTGCATCCTACATAACCATGGGTGAGGTGCTAGAGGATTGAGAGTGGTTAATGTTATCCCATTATTTAAGAAAGGCTGTAAAGAGAAGCCTGGGAATTATAGACATAAGATCCTGGTATTGGTGGTGGCTAAGTTGCTGGAGGTGATTCTGAAAGATCGGATTTACATGCATTTGGAGAGCCAAGGATTGCTTAGGTATCACCAGCATGATTTTGTGCGAAGATTGAGTTTTTTGAACAAGTAATCAAAAAGATTGATGAGTACAGAATGATAGAATTTGTTTACATGGACATCAGTAAAGCATTTAACAAGGTTCTGCATAGTAGACTAAATAGCAAAATTAGATCACATGGGAACCAGGGTGAGCTTGCCAACTGGACACAAAATTGGCTTAAAGATAGGAGAGGATGATGGTGGAGGATTGTCTTTTGGACTGGAGGCCTATGACCAGCAGTGTTCCACAGAGATCAGTATTCAGTCTGCTTTTGTTTGTCATGTGTTTAAATGATTTGGATGAGAATATAGGAGGCATGCTTTGTAAGTTTGTGGATGAAACACAAATTGGGGGTATCGTGGACAGTGAAGAAGGTTATCTAAGATTACACAGAGATATTGATCCATTGGGTCAATAGGCTGAGGAATGGCAGATGGTATTTAATTTGGATAACTGTGAAGTGTTGCATTTTGATTAAACAAACGCAGGCTGGGCTCATACAATTAATGGTAGAGCCCTGGGTAGTTTTGTAGAACAGAGAGACCTAGGGTTCATGTACGTATTCTTTGAAATTTGCATCACAGGTAGACAGGGTGGTTAAGAAAGCATTTAGCACACTTGCCTTTGTTGCTCAGACCTCTGACTATAGGAGTTGGGACATCATGTTGAAGTTGTACAGGACATTGGTGAGGCCTCTTGTTTAGATTAGATTACTTACAGTGTGGAAACAGGCCCTTCGGCCCAACAAGTCCACACCGACCCTCCAAAGAGCAACCCACCCAGACCCATTCCCCTACCTTTTACCCCTTCACCTAACACCATGAGCAATTTAGCAGGGCCAATGGACCTAAACTGCACATTTTTAAAAATGTGGGAGGAAACCGGAGGAAACCTATACAGACACGGGGAGAATGTGCAAACTCCACACAGACAGTTGCCTGAGGCGGGAATTGAACCCGGGACTCTGGCGCTGTGAGGCAGCAGTGCTAACCACTGTGCCACCATGCCGCCCATTACTCTTCGTGAGTAATGTTTGCAGTTCTGGTTGTCCTGCTATATGAAAGATATTATTTAATTGGAGAGGGTTCAGAAAAGATTTACTAGCATGTTAACAGTACTGGAGGGTTTGAGTTATAAAAATAGGCTGGATAGGCTCGGACTTTTCTCACTGGAGCATAGGAGGTTGAGGGGTGACCTTCTAGAAGTTTATAAAGCAATGCCCTAGTAGTATCATTGCTGGACTGTTAATCCAGAGACCCTGTGGAACCAGGTTCAAATCTCTCCATGGTAGAGGATGGAATTTGATTCAACAATATCTGGAATAAAGAATCTAATGATTACCATGAATCCATTGTTGATTGTTGGAAAACCCCATCTAGGTCACTAATATCCTTTAGGGAAGGAAACTGCCATCCTTACCTGATCTGGCCCTCACATGATATCAGACCCACAGCAATGTGGTTGACTTTTAACGGCACTCTGGGCAATTAGGGATGGGCAATGAATGCTGCCCAGCTAGTGACGCCCTCATCCCATGAATGAATAAAGAAAGAAAATATGAAGGACATAGATAAGGTGAATAGCAATGATTTTTTTCCCCTGGGTGGGAGAGTTCAAATCTAGGGAGTGTATTTTAAGGTGAGATGAGAAAGTTTTAAAAAGTATTTGAGGGGCAATCTTTTTGCACAGGGAGTGGTTTATGTGTGGAATGAACTGCCAGAGGAAGTGGTGGATGCAGGGCCAAATGCAGCTAAGTTGGACTAGTTTAGATTGGGAACATAATTGGTGAAGATCTCTCTCCATACATGACTCAATGACTCTATGCCATGATTTCATTGGAGAGCATACAAGAAGGTTTATCAGAATATTAGCTAGAAAGCAGAATTTTAATTTTGTGTAAACTTTGGATAGACTGGGGATGTTTTATTTGTATCAGGGAGATGGAAGGCTGATTTACTTGTCATGATTTGGAGGTGCCAGTCCAACAAGTTTATTTGGAAGCACAAGCTTTCGGAGCGCTGCTTCTTCATCAGGTGGTTTAGATTAGATTAGATTAGATTACTTACAGTGTGGAAACAGGCCCTTCGGCCCAACAAGTCCACACCGACCCACCGAAGACCAACCCACCCAGACCCATCCCCCTACACCTAACACTACAGGCAATTTAGCATGGTCAATTCACCTAACCTCCACTGTGGGAGGAAACTGGAGCACCTGGAGGAAATCCACGCAGACAAGGGGAGAATGTGCAAACTCAATTGAACCTGGGTCTCTGGCGCTGTGAGGCAACAGTGCTAACCACTGTGCCACCGTGCTGCCCATAATAGAACCTCTCAATGCCCACTTAAAGTAACTGTTAGAAATTGGCACCTGTAAGGTGGTTTTAGCTGGAGGCAGTCTCTGCCAGGTTTACAGCTCCCTCACCATTCCCAACACACCTAGATAAAGCAGCAACCAAGCCCCCATCTGGCAGGACATCCCATTCAGAATAGTGGCCAGGGTGCTTAATCTATTTTTACTTCAACTTTGGAAATGTTGGAGAACATGCTCCCAAATGGAAGCACCCTCTCCCTCACTTTTTTGCCATAACTTACTCTTACTGTTTTCAAGCTTGGCACGTCAGCTTCGAGATCCTACCCTCTGTCCATAATTGGATGACAAGTTGGCCATCTGATCATTAGACACACACACACACACACACACACACACATCCCTTGGGCTACAAAACCCCAGACATCTTGGAACCTATACAGACACCAGACATTCAACTTCAATCAGTATTCATTCACACATACTCTTAACTGTCAGGAAGCCAATTGACCTCAAAAGGGAGCACCAGTAACACAATGGCAAGTGCAGATTTGGCGCAAATGTAAGAGGCTCACAATTAATATAATTGTCCAAATGCATCATGTTAATAACGGTCTGTTTATGAGAATCACGTATCAGAATGAGTCTTCAAAAACTCCAATGTGAGGAAGGGTCACTGGACCCGAAATGTCAATTCTGATCTCTCTCCACAGATGCCGTTGGACCTGCTGAGCTCTTCCAGCAACTTCTGTTTCTGTTTCCGCCTTTATTTGTTTTCATACTATAGTATACTCAATTACTCAAGCTTCTGGCTGATATATCAGTGGTTCACACTTTCCTCATTCCTGAAGAAGGGCTCATGCCCGAAACGTCAATTCTCCTGCTCCTTGGATGCTGCTGTGCTTTTCCAGCAACACATTTTCAGCTTTCTAGATTAATAGTTTAGTGATAATACCACTAGGTCATTTCCTCCACTTAGGATGAGATTATGGATGATATGGGTCAGATAAATAAATGATACGCAGGAGCTTACGGCACACGGGCTGCTCATGGCTAGCCAAGAAGAGAAATGGGTCCTCTAGCAAAACGCATGAAATATGAAGCTGAATTCAAGCTACAGATCATAATATTTTCTATGCGGTCAAACTACTGTACTGTAGTATAAATGAAAAAATTGCGCAAAAATGGAAGTAGTAGCATCTAGAGAAGGAGATCCACATGTCCAAATGCATTATGGTCTGATTACGAGAAGCATGTGTGAGGATGAGTCTTCAAGAACCATCAGAGTGGTTACAATGGTCAGATAAAATGCAATCTGAATAGATGCATTTGAGAAAGTAAAGTCAAAGCTTGAGTCCAGCAAAGATTTCAGAGGAACGGCTGGTTCCTGTGCCGCGGAAACTTACATAGGCCTGAATGATGTGGGCGATGGCGAGACATGTAGCAGAATTGCACAAGGTATCCAGCATGGTTTATCTCAACATTGGGAGCAACTCACTACATTCTCATCAAGGTAAGATTCTTGCTAGGGACGAGCAAGATGCCTATTATGGAGAATTACTGTTTGTTAGTGACCATGTTAACATCACCATCTTGTCTCAATAACATGCAGCTTCCTATCCTACCACCCGCCATGAACAAATGAGAAACTGACATGGAAATTGAAGCAGGTACCTGGTGACTTGAATTCATCATTGGCTGTGAAGAGTCCCCACGTTTCTGTTCACCCAACACCATCTCAGCTGAAAATGTGTTGCTGGAACAGCGCAGCAGGCCAGGCAGCATCCAGGGAACAGGAGAATCGACGTTTCGGGCATAAGCCCTTCTTCAGGAATGAGGAAAGTGTGTCCAGCAGGCTAAGATAAAAGGTAGGGAGGAGAGACTTGGGGGAGGGGTGTTGGAAATGCGATAGGTTTCCAGAATCTTCCATCGGCCTCCGAAACAAACAGTTCTTCCTAGCCATATCAGAAATTAAAGACAGTAAGTACTAAAAACTTTCATGTACTTACCCCCACACTCCGGATTCCTCAACTGTTCCAGAATCTTCCATCGGCCTCCAAACAAACAGTTCTTCCTAGCCATATCGGAAATTAAAGACAGTAAGTACTAAAAACCTTCATGTACTTACCCCCACACTCCAGATTCCTCAACTGTTCCAGAATCTTCCATCAGCCTCCGAAACCTATCGCATTTCCAACGCCCCTCCCTCAAGTCCTTCCTCCCTACCTTTTATCTTAGCCTGCTGGACACACTTTCCTCATTCCTGAAGAAGGACTTATGCCCGAAACGTCGATTCTCCTGTTCCCTGGATGCTGCCTGACCTGCTGCGCTGTTCCAGCAACACATTTTCAGCTCTGATCTCCAGCATCTGCAGACCTCACTTTCTCCTCAACACCATCTCAGGCATGACTCATGCGCACTGGCCCACACAGCCATCATCCACAGACACTAGTATCTGATAACTGCCAACCGTTGTGGAGTATAAAATCATAGGACACAGTACTTCTTATACTCCACAATCACCTGATGAAGGAACAGCACTTCAAAAGCTAGTGCTTCCAAATAAACTTGCTGGACTATAAGATGCTGTTGTATAATTTTTAACTTTGATTTACTTGTGTAAAACTGAAAGGATAGAGATAGAATGGATAAGGAGGACTTTGTTCATTGGCTAAGACCAAAAGCCAGGAACCATTGATTTAAAATAACTGGCAGAAAGATTAACAGTAAGCTGAGAAAACAAATTATACAGAGGCTGGTGGAAATCTAAAGTTTACCACCTGAAAGGGTGACATAGACAGAATCCCTCATTGTATTGTAACAGAAGTCTATAGTATGTTATTATTGTTTGGGAACTTGGATTGTAAAGAAGAAGTAAATGGATTTTTGGTTTAAGTTCTGTAAAGGAAGCTTTTTTTTTAAAAGTCAGAAAGTAATTTTGAGCAACAAGTTGAAACCAGCATTCCAAAGAAAGCATATGAATGAAGATAAATTACCAGATAAGCTACCTGGAAGATAATTGCTGAAGAGTTTACAAATTTGAGTTTTTCTTACAACTTGCAAAAAAAAAGGTCAAGGGCCACAAGTAGGTTCTGTTCAGAAGAAGAAAAAAGGTTATATACTGACAGAAAGACAACTTAGGTTTGGTAGGCCACCAGAGCTGAAAGAAATTTTAAGCTGTTTTTGCAGTCTAAATGCAAATGGCTGGAAGAAGCTCTGAGCTTTGGAGTTCAGTGAGTCAGTCTGTCTAGGAGAGAGAGAGAGAGAGAGAGAGACAATTGTATTGATGAATATATAGAAAGTCACCAAAAGGGATGGCTGCATCAGTTGAGCAAGAAATTTATAAAGATACTTCACTTCAGCAACATGTCTGTAAAGGGATTGAATATTTCCGTCTCTGATAAGGTCTTTCCAAGTTGTCATATATAAAGCATTTTTGTGTTTGTAATAAACTTATGTTATTTCATAAAAGTACAAAGGCAACCTTGTACGGAGATGTCTGGTAACTGACCATCACAATAATCAAATTGAAAAAAACAAAACTTATGGTCTATAGAGTCAGATCTCACTCTGGAATTTGACTTATCTGGTATTATTGTCAGTTGGGATTATAAGAATATTTAATAAGTACTTGGACATGCACTTGAGGTGCTACAACCTGAAAAACTACAGAGCAAAGGCTTGAAATTGGGGTGAGATCAGACAAAATCTTTTTGGATGAGAGATATGATGGAGTCTTTGTTCTGTGCTATAAGTTTTCTAACTTCTGGGTTTTCATGTTTCTAAGATGTTTTCATTTGGTGCATTAAAAGCAGATAGGTTGAGAATGATTAAGTTGGGTGGGAACTTGTACTAGTAATATTCAAAAGTTGATTGTTGGAGAGGAGTTCTGAAATATTTATTTCATCAAAATATTAAAAGCACTGGAATAAACAGCTGTTCATTGTTCAAAAATGCTTGGAGAAAATCATGAGTAAGCAGGATTAGGTGTCATTGATGAGATCTTACTAAGGGTGGATTTTGCCTAAAAGGCAGAGAGAAATGACAGAATGATACTGGATCAGAATAGAATAATGCATAGAATAAAGAATAGATTAATATGGGCAGGCTTAAATTGGCGGAGGAAATGGTCACCATCACAGGCATGAAGGTAGTGTTCATCTCAGGGGTAGATTAGCATGAAAAAGGGGAATATAGAATTGGAGAGGTCTGATGTCATGTCAGCAGTTCTGTACAAAAAGAAAAAGTGATGGTAAAAGGCCAGAGGTAAGGGTTTGGGTGAAATGGGATTCCAGATAATATAAGGACAGAACCAGTGTGAGGAGAATAATGTAGGGGGAAAGAGAAGAATCCTGACCGAAGATATTGACATGAAAATGACAAAGATGAGCTCAACATTGAATTGTGCTCAAATTTATTGAGGTTGGGAACATCATCACTTCTCAGTTACTGAAGTGGCCCGTGCCCACACATGCAGCATGACCAAGTTGCAAGTAACACTGATGCCATACAAATGTCAGGAAATGACCATCTTCATCAAGAGCGAGATCATCACCCCTTTATTAAATCCCTCACTATCAACATTCTAGAAGTTAACTTTGACCAAAAACTGAACTCAACTAGCCGTATAAATATCATGACTACAAGATCAGGTCAGAGGCTGGGAATATAAATATTGTGATGACAAAGACAGATCAGAGGCTGGGAATTCTGCAGTGAAGAACTCATCTGCTGTCTCCCCAATGCCTGCCCACCATCTGCAGGAGTGTAGTCTCCATTTACCTGGACGAGTGCAATTCCTACAATATACAAGATTCCATCCCAGACAAAGCCACCCACTTGATTGACAATCCATCTACCAGCTTCAATAGTCAATCCATCTACCACTGATGCACAGAAGCAGCAGTGTGTATACCTACAAAATCCACTACAGCAGCTCACCAAATTTTCTTTGACAGCACCTTCTAAATGCGTGGCTATTACCATTTAGAAGAAAACGTGCTGCAGACACATGGAAACACCATTTTCTGCAAGCTCCCCCTCCAAACCACCCAGCATCCTGACTTGCAAATATCTCACTGTTACTTCACTGTTGCTGGGTCAAAATCCAGAATTCCCTCCTAATTGTACTGCACATGTTCATATACCCCAAGGTCGGCATGAACGGGTTGGACAGAAGGGTCTGTTTCCATGCTGTACATCTCTATGACTCTATGACTTCAGTGGTTCAAAACGACAGCCCACTACATTCTGGGTGAGCAACAAATGGTGGCTGATCCAGTGATATTCACATCACAAGAATGAAAGAAAAAAACCATAAGGGCTAAAGCTGAAGTCTTAGCTAACTTTGATCATTTTGGAATAGGAAATGTCAGTAAAAGATGGCTAGGGCCCAGATTGGACGAAGGGATAAGGTCAGATGAAGGGATGGGAAGAAACACTGTTGGTATTTATTATTGATTCTTGTAACATTGATGCTTGAAAGGAAGACAAAGGTTTTCTTTTAAGGCACTGAATGAAATAAAAGATGAAACTATACTATGGACCAGGGCACCTTTGAAGTAAAATGATATGACACTGAGAGAATTTCAACAGAAAAACACCTTTTATAAAATCTTTTACAGCTTCATCCACTTACACTTTTCTTGACATTGTTACTAAGCCTGCAATGGACTCATTGAGTCTAACTGTGTCAACTTGACACTTTCTGTCCTATTAAGGGCAGTATTCCTCATAGAATAAGAAAGGCACATATTACAGAAGGTGAAAGTGGGTGATACAGCTCTCACAGCTGGTGCAGATGAAAGGTGTCTGGAGCAAGTGAGTAGGCAGCACAGAGGGCATGCAGAGTTAGTGGTGTCTGGTGTTGCAGTTACTGACAGTCAGTGAAGGTGAGAGCAATAGTGTGAGTAGCAGAGCATGCACCTCTGTAGGAGGTACGTACTGTAGCAGACATAGAGTGAGTGGGAGAGAAGATAGTGGCACTTGGGAGATTGAACAAGGGCATTGACCTTCTTCCTACCATGTTGAATATTCCACCAGACAGCTGAGACTGTGTTACCTCAAGTGAGATAACCTCAGACTGCAGACTGGTATGGTATGGTAATGGGACCTTGGGGGTGGATGAAGTTCCACATTGGTACCACTATTTTCAGCAGGATGCTGTCCATAAAGCAGATTGCCAATTTGACCCTCTTTGGCATGTCTGTGCAATTATAAAGAATTGTACAGGGAACTGACAGTTCTTGTCTGGGTGCACAACAGACATTTTAAAAAGATACAAGGATACTGAAGAATTCAAAGTTATGAGCTGTTCCAGGAATTATGCATGGTAAGATGACTGGGAATAGAGCATGAGAAACACCACAGAAGCTGAGGAAGTTATTAAGTGGGCAGGCTTGGTTATATTTGCTGGTAAAACCTGCTAGTCCCTGCAGCAACAAACCTTCCTGAAATAATGATATAACTTAGCCTTAGCCAAAAAAAAACAAAGATTCAACCCAGTGAATTTTCCACAAAACTGCTGGGACTTGACCAAGTAGAGATTGACCTAACACAGTGCCTTACAGCAGCCTGTCCACTCTCTTGACTAAACGTTGCTGAAAACTATTTCAAGCTACCTAGCTTGTGTCTGCAATAAAAGGCAATTCAAATCAGAAGGTCTGTGAATCTTTAAGCTCTGACTGAGTGGGAGAAATGCAAATTGGCAGGGCAAGGCAGAGATGGTGTGAGCATAAAAGTCGGTGCAAAGTGGGGAGCCCTACGATATAGTCTAATCCAATCCATGAGATTGGTCACTCTACAAATTGTCCTACCAATGACACTGCAATGAAAGATGCTGGTTGTCTCCAAACTCCCCATGCTGAATTACAGAATATGCATTGTAAGTGGATTGGAGATGAGGTGTGGAGAGGCTGGTGCCTTTCCTATGTCAATGTCTATAGACAATTGCTGCCCAAGGAGTGTGTCCTGAGATATTGGTGACTGCTGTCCAACATGGGATCCTGTTGGAGTAAATAACGAGCTGAAGTGACCAGCTACCCATCATTTTCATGCTGGGAATTGTCGCTATCCAGTTTCTATCCAGTTGATGGAGATTGGGAAACTGCATATTACTGAAGCAAGATAAAACAATAATGACATATTAATCCATGCAAAAGAGTACAACCAGGTCTCTCACTGCTCACTAGCAAGATTTTCATCTTACCATTCAACACTTGATTGGAGAATCAGACTACTTTCTCTCAACATTAAAAATCTCGTCATTGCTGATCTCACCCTATGTTGTCAGCTTTCTCACCGATGCCCACATCATTCAAGGGCTGGGAAGATGCCACTGTCTGCGTCAAATTGAGCCAGTCACTCATATTAGGAAACAAAAAAGTCTGTTCTGTAAATTCCAACCTCAGTGTCTTGTGTTTACTTGTGATTCAGAGGAGGAAGGATGTTGACAGCTAACATTGCTCACAGTTCTGCTCAGCTAGTTTCTACTTCCACCCTGCAGCCAGACTTTGTCTATTAATTAGTGATCTTTTCCATATTTTACCCAAGCAGTTAATGGGTTTACAGTATACTGTTATTGGCTTTGTCTACTTCAACCCTTTTATTTGCTGCAACATTAGTAAAAAAAAATTCATTATACGTACACATATATATTTACATATTTGTAAATATTTTTGGTCATATGGCTCTTTTATAACTTAGTAAATTCTAGATCTCTAACATTGAAAAGGGAAATCAGCACTACTGGTGAGCTGATGAACTGGAATCTAGGAGCACTAACAATAAGGGAACTAAAAATAGTTTATTTTCTTGTGGCGAAATTACTTCCTAATTTCTACCTCTGAAAAGGAAAGACCTCTGAAAATTGCACAGAAAACAACATTAACAGCAATGTACTGGAATTGCAGTTGGCTATGCTCTGAAACATTACGACATGCACTTACTGATCACATTACTGTCCATGGTCACAGTTTTCTCATATGTAGTTCTGAACAAAGTTGTGAAGCCTCTCCGCCTTCTTTAGCATTCAATAAAAACAAAATAATTAATGCTTGGACAAAAGCATGTAATTTATGTACAAACTAAAGTTGTAAGAATAATATTTTTAATAAAATAGCAGCTGAAGATTTTTCACTGATGATCTGTCACATTGAGCAGGCAAGTGGCTTACAGACTCTGAAAAAATTGAAAAGATCAACTTGTAGGGATGTGGGGAATAGGACTAACAGGCAGAATAGACAGCTGCCATGAAATGAATAGGCCGAATTGTCTCCCTCTGTACTTCAATGATACAATGATATCTATTTTAGCACAAAATACCACAAACATTGTTCACCACATTGCGTGTCTTTATTTCCTGTAGAGGCAAATGAGAAAGACAAAAGAGGCAGCGCTAAGTCTGTATGGGAGAAAGTGAGGGCAGCCGATGCAGGTTATCAGAGTCAAAATGTGGTGCTGGAAAAGTGCAACCGGTCAGGCAACATCCAAGGCACAGGAGATTCGATGTTTCAAGCATAAGCTCTTCATCAGGAATGTGGGATAGGTGGCTATGGGGGGGCTGAGAGAGGAATGGATCAGGGTGGGGCTGAGGGAAAGTAGCTAGGAATGCAATAAGTATTCGAAACTGGGTGGTGATGGTGTTAAGTCAGAGGAAGGTGGAGTGGATAGGTGGGAACGAAGATGGACAAGTAGGACAGTTCAAGAAGGCGATGCCGATTTGGAGGGTTAGATCTGGGATAAGCTGGGGGAAAGTGAGATGAGGAAACTGTGAAATCGACATTGATTCTATGTGGTTGGATGGTCCCAAGGTGGAAGATGAAATGTTCTTCCTCCTGTCGTTGGGTGGCGAGGATTTGGCAGTGAAAGAGACCCAGGACTTGCATGTCGTTGGCGGAATGGGAGGGGGAGTTGAAGTGGTCAGTCACAGAGTGGTGGATTGTTTAGTGGATGTGTCCTGGATATGTTCTCTGAAACGTTTAGCAAGTTGGTGTCCTGCCTTCCCAAGGTAGAGGAGACTACATTGAGAGCAATGGACACAGTAGATGAGGTTTTCTTTGCCAGATGTGGAGGGATCCTTTGGGGCCTTGGATGGCGGTGTGGGGTGAGGTCTCTATGACTATGGATCCATTGAGACATGGATCTGGAGGTATCAGTGCTGGCAGTCCTCAACAGCACAATCGCTTTAAGCCTTGTTAAAGGTTCAGGAAATACCCAAGGCACAATTATCCATGTCCAGGAGCAGATACACCTTCAGGCTTCTCAGCTGGAGAGTTTGTGGAGATTGAATACCCAGAGACCTGCAATGAAAGCCTGCCAATGCACTCACCTTGTCAGGGTGAAGAGGTAAATTAACCCTCTTCAACTCTGCATTCAGTTCCTCCCAATCATACACTGTCTGCTCATGTTCCCAGCTACTTATACCTCCAACCTACACCGGCTTAGTTTGGGAGGACGGACATTGGAATGAGGACCCACCTCCTCTTACTCAGTACTTCAAAGAAGACTTCTGGATATGCAATGATGTTGTAAGGGATAGCTCTTCCCCAGCCCTCTGCCTTACCTGTTCCATATCTATTATTGCAATTTAATGAGTAAAGTGGCAGCAACAGTAATGGCTGCTCTGATCATTTTAAACTAAGTCTGCATTTGCTCAGATCCATCTGCATTCCTGCTTCTGCAGCACATTAGTGGCTGTTCAACTTCCCATTCAGCCAATTTACAGGGCATCTCTGTGAGCATCAGGACTTGTGACTGCTTTGATCCTGGGTTGGGGTCATGACCTGGAAACAACACTTTTCCACCCCGAGAGGAAATCGACCACAATGATTTGTGTTCATGGCTGAGAATTTCATCAAGTATACAGGAGCCCATCATCTGAAGAACTGGAAGCATGACCTTTTCAGTTCCAAGGGGAGGTCATAGATGGAATCAAGCACCCTTCAGGCACCTAGTTGGCCTATGTCAGGCCGTCTTTGTGACTGAGACTCTCAGTTAAAGAAGTCCTGTGTGTCAAGAGCTGCCAGGGGGTCAGAGGTGGGCAAGTCTGTGTGCGGACAACGTTAGATGGCAGCTGGCAGCTGGTAGCAGTGAAATTACCAGATGTCCAGGATCATCAAAGCACCCAGCCTGAGGATGAGTGAAGGCAGGAAGGATGAAAATTGCAAAGACATGGGGAAGGAGGGTGGTATGTAAGCGTGGCTTTTAGCCGACACCCCCTGTCTAGTTCAGGTCTCTTTATTGGAACAGAATTTTGACTACGGGGGACACAATGTAGAAGAACCCATTAACCAACTGAATGATCTAAACCCCTTGCCATTAATCAGAATCTCATGACAGCTCCATCTTCCCTCTGACTTAATTTGGAAATGTTTTTGCCATGCAGGGCCTGTCCCATGGCCAAGTGGGTCCTGCTGCCATCTTTTCTGCCACAATTGGCTGAACTCAATCCAGCCTCTTCATTTAACTGAAAACCCCAGTGCAACACTGTCAGACAAGATACTAAACTGATGGGGGCCCCATCTTCCCTCATAATTGCTTCTTCAATGCAGTCTTTGTATTTTCCATATTTATAATAAATCATGATTCAATCCTTATGCTTTTATGATAGCTTAAGGTTATTGATGATGTTACATTTAACAGTGTTACAAGACTTGCCCCTCTTCTTCTATCTTCAGTAAACTAGTCAAAAGCCGAAGTGAAATCAACTGACATACATTAAACATGTTTCTAAATTTATTCGTACAATGTAAACATTGTTGTCAAGGTCAGCATTATCCCCCTTTCCAAGCTTCCTTTGAGAGTAAGATAATGTCATGCCTTCTTAAATCACTGCGGTCCTTCTGGTGTAGGCACACCCACAATATCACTAGGAAAAGAGCTCCCAGAAGTTTGACCAACAACTGTGAAGAAACAACAACACATATCCAAGTTTGGATAGAGTGTGGCGTGGAGGGGAATCTATGTCCCTGAAAGGCCGCTGCTTTTGCTATTTGGGGTTATAGCTTGTGCATTTGGAAGGGTCCTGGTTTGTCCCAGTTATCTTGCACGTGGTACATATTGCTCCCACAGTGCACTGTGGTGAAGACTGAGAACATTTAAGATGGTGGATGAGTGTTGGTCAAGGGGCTGTTTTGTCCTGGATTGTGTCGAGATTGATTGTGTTGTTGGAGCCACACACATCCTGGAAAATGGAGGGTATTAATCACAATCACAAATTGTAGAGGTGTATAGGCTTTGGGGAATCGATAGGTGAGTTACAGGATTCCCAGTCCCTGAGCAGCTCCTATAGCCACAACGTTTCTATGGCTGGCTCAGTTCAGATTCTTCTCAATGATAATCATGTTGATGGTGGGGATTCAGCGGTGGTATGCCATTGAACATCAAGATAAAATGATTAGATTCTATTTTGTGAAGATGGAACCGAACATCGTGAAATTGTCAGTAAATGTCACCACTTCTGAACTTATAATGCAAAGAATCTCATTGATAAAGCAACAAAATATAATTGAGCCTTGGGCACTGCCCTGAGAAACCCCTGATATTCTAGCACTGAGATAATTGACCTAAAAATCCATAACTATCTTTACCTTATGCTAGGTCTGAATCCAGTCAGTGGAGAGCAATTCCCTAAATTTCATTCACTTCAGTTTTGTTGGGGTTCTTTGAGGCCTCACCCTTGATGTAGAAGGCAATAACTCTCACTTCATGGGTACGTATTGTTAAATGTAAATCTTTTGTTAAAGGATAGACATAGTTGAAATAATACACATTGTCAAACATTTTCATTTAGCATTCATCAGGGCAATTTGCAAAAAATACCAAAGAAAAGGGAAAACAACACAGATACTATATGAGAAGGGAGTACTGATTGGTTTGCAGCTGGACTCTGATTTGTAGAGATATTGATATGGAGAATGTGCCAGCTAATGATAATTGATAGTGATCTGCTGAGCTTTTCAAAAAGTTTTAAACCAGGCAGATTTGTCTTAAGAAAAGAAGAAAATGACTGTTTTGTTTGAGAGTCATAGAGATGTACAGCACAGAAATAGACTCTTTGGTCCAACTTGTCCATGCCGACCAGATATCCTAACCTAATCTAGTCCCATTTGCCAGTACTAGGCCCATATCACTCTAAACCCTTCCTATTCATATATCTATCCAGATGCCTTTTAAATGTTGTAATTGTGATAGCCTCCACCACTTCCTCTGGCAGCTCGTTCCATACGCACACCAGTCTCTGCGTGAAAAAGTTGCCCCTTAGGTCCCTTTTATATCTAACCCCTCTCACCCTAAACCTATGCCCTCTTGTTCTGGATTCCCCCACCCCAGGGAAAAGACCTTGTCCATTTATCTGTCATGGAGTCATAGAGATGTACAGCATGGAAACAGACCCTTCAGTCCAACCTGTCCATGCCAACCAGATATCTCAACCCAATCTAGTCCCACCTGCCAGCACCCAGCCCATATCCCTCCAAACCCTTCCCATTCATATACCCATCCAAATGCCTCTTAAATGTTGCAATTATACCAGCCTCCACCACATCCTCTGGCAGCTCATTCCATACACGTACTATCCTCTGCGTGAACAAGTTGCCCCTTAGGTCTCTTTTATATCTTTCCCCTCTCACTCTAAACCTATGCCCTCTAGTTCTGGACTCCCCGACCCCAGGAAAAAGACTTTGTCTATTTATCCTATCCCATGCCCCTCATAGTTTATAAACCTCTATAAGGTCACCCCTCAGCCTCCAATGCTCCAGGAAAAACAGCCCCTGCCTATTCAGCCGCTCCTTATGCTCAAATCCTCCAGCCCTGGCAACATCCTTGTAAATCTTTCCTGAGTCCTTTCAAGTTTCACAATATCCTTCCGATAGGAGGGTTGATTCGCTAGTGCATCAGGTACATTTAGTTGTAAAGTTTATTAGCAGTATTGAAGTTTACTAATGGTCATAAAAGCTATCAGATTGGAGGATCTATTAGAGCATTTCCTTTTTTACCTTAATGTTGGAATTTCAAGATTTAAAACTTCATTAAAACAATAAGAATCTAAGCACACACAGGACCAGAGACATAATTAAAATTTCATCAGTAAAGTAGTTAATTCATGAAACACCTCAAAGATGGCAGAGCAGAAAATGTATGGCATCTGCAATATGTGCATACTCATGGACAGCTACATGACCCAAGGAAAACTAATTTACTATAAATGTCTGTGGCTGGAGGATCTTTGACTCAGTGTCACTGAACTTCAGACAATGCAAGGCATCTTGGTGGTGAATAGCTACCTGGAATCATTGTCTGGATAAGTGGTGCTGGAAGAGCACAGCAGTTCAGGCAGCATCCAAGGACAGGCAAAATCCGAGGACAGGCAAAATCCGAGGACAGGCAAAATCGACGTTTCGGGCAAAAGCCCTTCATCAGGAATAAAGGCAGAGAGCCTGAAGCGTGGAGAGATAAGCTAGAGGAGGGTGGGGGTGGGGAGAGAGTAGCATAGAGTACAATAGGTCAGTGGGGGAGGAGATGAAGGTCCCCCACTCCAACCTCTCACCCTCACAACGCGCAGCCCTCCAATCCCTCTGCTCCAATCCCAACCTCACCATCAAGCCAGCGTCGTCCACATCCCACATCTCCGCCCTCAGACCCAACCCCTCCAACCGCAACAAGGACAGAACGCCCCTGGTGCTCACCTTCCACCCTACCAACCTTCCCATAAACCAAATCATCCGCCGACATTTCCGCCACCTCCAAACAGACCCCACCACCAGGGATATATCTCCC
>NC_057718.1:76878966-76950098 GCF_004010195.1 Chiloscyllium plagiosum | reverse complement strand
TCTAGCTTATCTCTCCACGCTTCAGGCTCTCTGCCTTTATTCCTGATGAAGGGCTTTTGCCCGAAACGTCGATTTTGCCTGTCCTCAGATTTTGCCTGTCCTCGGATGCTGCCTGAACTGCTGTGCTCTTCCAGCACCACTGATCCAGAATCTGGCTTCCAGCCTCTGCAGTCATTGTTTTTACCACCTGGAATCATTGTGCCAGGAGGTGGTCACACCTCTTAGTTTTGGGATATCTGATTTTGTTCACGGTCAGGGACTGGATGGTTTGTCTACGAATGAGACAGATATAGGAATCGGAAAGATAGAAGTGGAGGAGCCTCAGCCTTTATGATTGTCCGGTAACTCTTAGGCTTTTGCAATCTGTATCGATAAAAACAGGACTATACAGAGATCATGAATTGGTAATGGCACTATGGTACAGAAAGCATTAGAACAGGAATGTATTAAGAAACAGTATAGTGAGGAGGATAGACAATTCTCTGCAACTGATATTGAGAATCCAGAGTTGGGCCAAATGATCTTTTTCTGTGCTGTAGATCCTTATGACTCAAAAGACTGTATTACCTGCCTGGTGTCAGCATTCAAACCACCAATCTCAGCTGGAGAAGAAATTGTAGTTGAAGGGGTAAGAAACAGTTGTTAGGGTCGAAGTAGGAACCAACAAAATACGTGGAACTAGGAAAATAGTTTGGCTTAGTGAATATGAGCATCTAGGGACTAAATTAGAAATAAAAATTTCAAAGGTAATAATCTCTTACCTTAGTCAAAAGAAAGTTGGAGTAAATAAGATTAGAGAATTAAAGGCATAGTTTTAAAATGGTGCCAGAGAAGTGGGTTTCAATTCAAGGAGCACTGATACCAGTAACGGAGAACATGAGAGCTGTACTATTGAAAAGCCATTCACCTGAATTACATTGGGAACAGTGTCTGGTGAGTAATTTCATTTCGGTAGTAGCGTGTGTTTTAACTTAACTAATGGGGTTAGAGATCAAGTAAGTGAAAATATGATAAATCAAAGAGAGATGACAAGGTGAGAGAATAAGCTATCAAAAGAGAGTTGACAATCTGAGGAAAGGAGGAGGGACACAGCATAAAAACTTAAAATCTTAAGAGTACACTAACAGTTAAAGCTAAAGATTGCAAGATTAGTAAAAAGGGAAAATTAAAGGTACACTATCTGGGTCTGGATGCATGGCGGTGGTTTCAGGTCTTTAGTGTGTGAAATCAGCTCCACAATGTTGGCTATAGTACAATCACTTTCTTCATCCAAGTAATTAATATATATTGTCATATAATTGTGGCCTTAGCACAGATCCCTGTGGTTCTCTGCTAGTTCCAGGTTACCATCTTGAAAATGCCCATGCATAAATACAGACAATAATTTAAATGGGTAATGGAATACTACCATTACATTGAGAAGACTATTGAGAATACGATTTGGGAGACGTTGTTCTGCAGCTATATAAAGCCCTGGTTGTGTTATAACAGTGATCAGAGGCCCACTTTGTTGCCATGTTATAATAGGATGTGTTGCCTGAATGCCAACCATTGATGACTTGTGCTTTGCTAAAGTCCTTTCACCGATTTTCCTTTCTATACAGATATAAGGGTTGGCTGTGGCAAAGCATGGACCATGAATAAGTCTCAGCAGAAGAACAGCAAAAAAGTAAATGCAGTTTATTCCATATCAGTAATAATGTGTAGTTACAAAACTCACAGGTGTATTACAAACAAGATGTAGAGATGGCATGTGTGCCTCCATCAGGTAACTGTGCTACTATCCAATTGCTAACTGAATGATGCTGCATCCAATGGCTTGTCATATGTCATAATGGGCAGAGCCTAAGCTTAGCTCAGATTAACCCTTTCATATTCATTGCCTTAAAACAAGTTAAACCATTCCTGAAGTACTGTGTTTCAAGGCAGCACACCTAGGAAAGAGTATATTAGCCGTGGAGGGACTGCAGCATAGGTTGACCCGAATTATTCCACAGCTTCAAGGATTAAATTACATGGATTGATTACACAAACTAGGATTGTACTGTCTGGATTTTGGATGGTCAAGTGGTAATTTCATTGCACTTTTCAATTTATTAAATGAAAACAATAGCAATAGGTGGTGAGGTATTATCTCTGTTGGTTGGGGAGTTTAGGACCAAGAAAATGGTGTAATAACAGAGCCAAGCATTTTAGGAATAGATTTGGAAAATATTTCTGCAAACTAGAATGGAAGAACTTTGTATCACTGTTGCACAAACAGCAATTTATGCTGGATCCATTGTTAATTTTAAATCTGAAATTTATATTGTTTTGTTAACTGAAAATATTAAGACATATTGGGCAAAGATCTCATCTGGAGTTAGGTCACAGATCAGGGTTGACTTCAATGAACTCGCACAGAAGTTAAATGGCTGCATCCTGTTTCTATGCTAAAAGGCGTATAAGATGCATGATGCATGACTTCAAAGCTGGACAATTGTTTCCAAGGATAAGAGAGTCCATGGACAGGAACATTTAGCAACGTCATTCAGAAACTATCTCACCAAAAAATGCCTTATATTTAGTGAAGAAACCGGAAGGAAATAAAGAGAAATATATAAAGTGAAATAAAGCTAATATTAGTTAACTGATAAAAGGTTGCTATTTAAAAATGACAACAGTAAACAAAATAGCAATGAAGCCCTACAACCATTTGAGATAGCACATCTGTCCTAATGCTAAACTGTTTGGTTGTGAAGTTAATCATGATACAAAAGGGATCTTGAACAAAGGTGATCTTGAAGCATTTGAATACAGTATGTTGTCCTAACCTTGCTTCTTACCTTGCATGCAATTGTTCTTTGATAATATGACTTGTTGCATTCCTAATCTAGGTCTGAAATTACTCATATATATTTGCAATAAAATGGCTTTTTTTGGCATTTTGAATTGAAGATGATAGTACTTCTTCTAAGATCTTATTTTTATTTACAGTCTATTCAAAATAGCCCAGATATTCGAATGGCCATATTATCATTCCTGCAGTGTGGATTAAAGTTGTACATTAGAACTTTGTGCAAATCCCAACACAGTTGTCTTCAAAGGAATTGTCTGGGAAATTGAAAATCCCAATGGGCAATTCCTTTGCATCTCTGAACTACTTACAAAACATTTAAATTCTTCCTTAAAATCAAGCTAATATTGCAAACAGTACTCCAGACATGGTTTGACCAATGCTATTGATGTGATGCAAAAGGATGTGGACGCTTTGCAGAGGGTGCCTTGTATGGAAGGTGCTAGCTATGAAGAGAGGTTGAGTAGGTTAGGATTGTTTTCATTAGAAAAAAAAAGAGATTGAGGGGGACCTGATTGAGGTCTACAATATCATGAAGGATATAGACAGAGTGGATAGAGATAAGCTTTTTACCAGGGTGAGGGATTCAATAACGAGAGGTCACGCATTCAAGGTGAGAGGTGAAAAGTTTAAGGGGGGTATACATGGAAAGTACTTTACACAGAGGGTGGTAGGTGCCTGGAACACATTAGGTAAAAACAATGACTGCAGATGCTGGAAACCAGAATCTAGATTAGAGTGGTGCTGGAAAAGCACAGCAGTTCAGGCAGCATCCGAGGAGCAGTAAAATCGACCTTTCAGGCAAAAGCCCTTCATCAGGAATACAGCTGGAATATATTGCCAGCAGAGGTAGTAGAGGCAGGCATGGTAAATTCATTTAAGGTGTGTCTGGACAGATGCATGAGTGGGTGGAAAGCAGAGGAATGTAGATGCTTAGGAATTGGATGACAGGTTTAGACAGTGGATTTGTATCGGCTCAGACTTAGAGGGCCGAAGGGCCTGTTCCTGGCTGTACATTTTCTTTGATCTTTGTTTTTCTGTATATAACTGAATCATAACCTTCCATCTTTGTATTCATTCATCCTCAATCTAAGCAATAAGATTCTATTAGCTTTTCTCAATATCTGCTGGACCTGCATGCCTAACTTTGCAATTCATGCTCGAGGATACTCCAATCCCTGTGCATCACCATTCTGACTTGGAAATATATCATTTCATATGTTCTTTCACGGTGACTGAGTCAAAATCCTAGAATTCCCTTTGTAAGGATATCATGGATCAACTCACAGCAAATGGACTACGCCAGTTCAAAAAGGCAGCTCACCACCACCTTTCAAGGGTAACAAGGGACTAGCAATAGATGCTGCCCGCCAGCAATGTCCACATCCCACAGATAAATATAAAGAACATTTGTCTCACGTTGCCAACTACAAAAAGATCCACTTATGCCTACTTTCAGTTTCCTGCTAGCCAGCCAATCTTCTAACAATGTCAATACATTACCCCTACATCATCAGTTTTTATTTTTACAATAATCATTTATGTAGCACCAATCAAATGGTCTCTGGAAATCTAAGTACATTAAAACCACCAGTTTCCCTTTATTCAGTGCAAGTTACTCCAATAAATTGGTGAACATGATTTCCCTTTCACAAATCACTGTTTCTTTTGCCTTATTACCCTAATCGTTCCACCTGCCCTGCTCTAATGTCTTTAAAAATAGCTTCTAACTTGTACCCATTAGATCAATGTTAAGCTTACTGCCCGGTGGTTTTCTGCTTTCCATCAGCTTCCAGATTTCACTGGGGGCAGCTTTGAAGGTAAGCAATAAACCTTTGTGTAGCCAATTGCTAAGGCATCCTAATGGACGATGTTTTAATGATGGATTCTGGATTTAACAAGCAGAAAACCTACTTTCTGAGGGTTACTAAAGCACATGCACTGTGGGGAGTGCTTTCTCAGTGAAGCAATAGCACGCTTAGAAGCCTTTGATCAGTTAATCTGCAGCTATGCCCAGGTTTCTGCTGTCAACATCCTCAGAATGATCACACTGCTTCCAGGTGATTGTCAAATCGTACTTCACCCATCAAGAGCTGTGCCTCCTTGCTGCTATATCCAGCACCACAGCATGAATGTAGCTTATTCAGCTCCTCTTTTCACCCCAAAGAACAGCGAGACAAGCAGCAACACCAAAACTGACACCAACAGTAGTATCTGAAGAAACACCAGCAGCACCAGTTGGTTTCTCCTCATCCACATGCCACTCCATATTTCAAAGGGAAAGGACACAAAATCCATCCCAAAAGAGGCAATGCTAAGCTTACTGCCCTGGGGTTTCCTGCTTCCCACCATCTCCCAGGTTCCACCAGGGCACCTTTGAAAGTGAGCAATGAACCTCTGTGTAGCCATTGGCTAACATTGGTTCTCCAAGCAGAGAATTACTATGTGTGATCACCAGAGCTTCGGGGTGTTAAGTTTTCATGGAAGGCCATTGCTGAAGTCTCCAAAAGAGGATGTAAGATTATTAGATCATTAACCTAAATACCTATTTTAAAATCTAGCTTTATAATAAGAAGTTAACATCTAACCTTGCAGTTTACGAACACTTGAATGGTGTTCCACAGTGATTGGTGCTGGGTCCACTTTTGTTTGTCATTTATATAAATGATTTAAATTCGAACACAGAAGGCTTAGTTAGTACATTTGAGGATGACACCAAAATTGATGGTATAATGGGCAGTGAAGAAGGTTATCTAAGATTACAGAGAGATCTTATATGTTCAATGGGAAGAGTGGCAGATGGATTTAATTTGCATAAATGCAAAGTACTGCAGGGCTTACACAAGGGCAGGACTTACATAATTAAAATTGGGCCATGAATAGTGATGTAGCACAGAGAGACCTAGGGGTTCAAATATGTAATTCTTTGAAGTTTTTGTCATATAAAGATAGATTTGTTAAGAAGGCATTTTGCACAATTGCCTTAATTGCTCAAATCTTTGAGTATTAGAGTTGGGACATTATGTTGAGGTTGTACAAGACATTAGTGAGGCCTTTTCTGGAATACCGAGTCTAGTTCTGGTTGCCCTGTTATCGGAAGGATGTTAATAAGCATGAGAAGTTTCAGAAGGGATTTACCAGGACGTTGCCAGGAAGGGGATGTTTGAGTTATAAGGAGAGGCTGGATAAGCTGGGACTTTTCTCACTGGAGTGTAGGAGGTTGAGCTGTGACATTATAGAGGTTTATAAAATCATGAAGGGTATAGATATGGCAGATGTCTTTTCCCTGGGGTGGAGGATTTCAAAAATAGGGGGCATATCTTTAAGCTGAAAGGAAGAAGATTTAAAAAGATATGAGGGGTTTTTTTATACGAAGAGCGGTTCATGTGTGGAATGAGCTTCCAGGGAAAGTGATAGATGCAGATACTGTAAAACATTTAAAAGATATTTGGATAAGTAAATGAATAAGAAAGATTCGGCGAGATATGGACTAGGTACAGGCAGGTGGGACTAGTTTAGTTTGGGATTATGGTTAGCATGGATGGGTCTGTTTCTGTGCTGTTGGTGACTCTGTGAATGTAAATATCTCTATCTATATGAGATAAGAAACCACAGAGGCAAAAGCATTGAGATAAAGACATGCCGATGAAGAAACGTAAACACATAAAATGACCAATGGCCACATTAACTATTCCTGCTGGATTTAGCAAACCTTGAAATCATTTTTCAAAGGCCTGAAGGAAAATTGAGGTAAGGGAAGGATTATTTGGATAATAGCTAAGATATAAAAAATGTCTGCACTTTGCTCTTTGTGGGGTGTAGAGAGCGTGACCAACCAGAGACAAGACCAAACACAATAAAGAGATCAGAGAGAGAGAGAGGTTTGAAAATAAGAAGGCAAAAGAAACAGAAAAAAAACCATACATTCTGCCAATCAAATCTTGACGGAGTCGTATAATCTGGATTAAACTGAAAATCACCACTCTAGTTTAGTGGCATTATCTTAGAAGTCTCATAAAGTTGTCCTGACCTTGTCTAAAGTGCATTTGATACAATGTTTTGCTGCCAAATCTGTTCCTGCCATAAAGGATCTAAGACCTTCAATCCTTACATCCCATTTAGTCAGATGGGCACACATTGTGAGCTTTATTGGAAGGCCATTTTTGGGTGATAGCCTCTCTTCATGGTACTGTACTCTTCTTCAAGAAGAAAAAGATTGAATATTATGATTGTTAGCGATAATTTGTGTGGATAGGAGAGAAGGACAACTTTGTGGAGGGTGACTGTTTTATCGATGCAAAAGGACATTAAGATGAGAGTGAACATAAGTATATGCTTTCCAGGAGGGTGTGTGAGGTGACTAGAGAGAGAGAGAGGAAGGAGTGTAGCTGCAAATAGTGCTGTTGTGAACAGAAGAATATTGGAGCTTGCAGAGTATGAATGTGCAGGGATGTGTTGTCTCTCATCTTTTCAGCCTGTCAGAGGATCTAGATTCTCTTGGTGCACTATTTCAAGGTTGGAGGGTTCACATTTTTGCTGCTCACTTCCTTGGCCAGTACCATGCATGCCTACTGTTTTTGGAGAGAGTGTTCCTATCCTCCCACCCTTGGGAAAGCTAGCTCAGTCCTTTACTCTTGCCTGAGGGTCATGTTGTTGGATCTTTAAAGCAGCTTCACAGATCCAACAATGCAACCGTCAGGCAAGAGCAAGAAATCGAGTGAGATGCTTTCTCTGTGATTCTGTTACTGAGCTGAAGTTCACAAAACAGTCCAACAGGTCCTTTTATGGTAATGGTCCTGCTGTTTCAACAGGCACTAAGGTGAGAACGTTCTACTCAATCTGTCAGAAATCTATTTGTCTTGTTTTTCCTGAGGAGGTCAAACTCTCTGGATTGGATGTGCTGCAGTTTTTTTATACGTTAGCCTATGTAACTTGATGAAGTGACCTATATTGATTTGACAGAAAAGCAATTACAAATAGAAATTCAGGTCTTTAGATAGATATCTTGAAGTTTAAAACAACTAACTATGTACACTAATATAACTCATATATACTTATGTCACTATTACATGATAAACTATATGCTCGATTTTATATTAGTTGTCTGACTGGCTCTTTAACCAACTAACTGATTGTACAGAGAGTAAGCTATCAGAGTATTTCATGTCATGGCGTCATCTAGCTATCTTAAAGATGTGTTGCTTTTCAGAGATCTGCATAATAATGCAAAAGATTGTGAGTCACTTGGGTGGCATTCTAAATCCTGCAAGAATTCGCAGTCATATAGTTAACATTAGCAAATGGATACAGTTTAGGCTGTCAAACTAATGAATGTCTATAAACAGTCATGATTGATTTTTATAAAAATTATTCACTTCCTTAGGCATTTTGAATTCCATCACTGACAACATCACCACGTCATTAAATGTAAGCAATGCTAAACATTCTGTACCGGAAATTATAGAACTAAGCATTGTGGATTATGTCTAAATGTTTTAACATTCGAACAGTTAACATTACTACTTGTTTTCCACTTGAATATTGTGTTATTGCTTCCCACAAACCCACCTTTTCCCAAACAAGCAGTTACTCTCATTCATCTACTGCTTCTCACCCACAAGAAAAAAATATTAACTTTATGATTTTACAGAGAAGGGGCTACTAGGTAAGAGATATTCAGCTGAGAATCAAATAAAATTGATTCTCTGCCTGAAGTAAAAGATTCCATATTCTTGCACCATTTCTGTAAAAGGAGTTTCCATGTGTTCACTTGAAACTGTCTTAGCTTTAATTTTCAGAATATCTGAAAATAGGTCAAAGCACGAAGAGTTTATTATGAAAAATGTTAGCTGCCTTGTTTTCATCTTTCGTGATAAAATTATTTAAGCTTGGGAAGAGTATTATTGAACTCAAATCTTTTTTGCTATGTTTAATTAGTCATCAATATTATGTAAAGAAAAAATGTAGTTTATGTTATACTCTATGTACAAGATGAGACCTTTTCTTGGGCTGAACATTTGGAAAAATGTTCACACTGTCCTTTGTGGTTAACCTCAGACATGTTTCTGGTTTATATGACTACAGAAAGATTATCACAGCATGAAACCTCACAGTCAGACACAGAGCTAAAGTGTCAGGTCTGTTTGGTGAGAACGGATGAGACTTTGCTTGATGAAGTGACCTATATTTATTTGACAGAAAGTTTATAATTTTTTCTCATGTTTTTTGAAATTTTTACGAGGTGCACCATCCATTTGCCATTTTGTATTTTTGGTGTTCTAGAACTGAAGCAAAATTATCTAAATACCCAATTGAATCTGGAAATAAAAATAACTTGTGTGTATAAAACTGATCAAACACTGGCACGTAGTAAATGTTTAATATTACAGCACAAAGTTTAGAACACTGCAGCAAATGCTGAAATATCAGTAATCTTGTTTCTTGGAAATGCTGGGATTATGAACCAAAGCAGCATTTGAATATACAATGCTGTAACTAATACACATGTGATACTTCAAAGAACAGTCCTGTGACAAGCAAAAATTGCTAAAATTGTTCAAGTAGCAGCACAACTCAAAATGGCTGCTCTGATGCATTCTCTTCTTAAGGAGAGAAATAAATCAAAATGAATGTTAGGACCTGGGTACTCTACCCTTTACACAGTGCAGAGGAGAACCCAAAGTATCCAGGATGGTGGCTCAAGGAGGGCTCTAGAGCTGGAGATCCTCCCATCCATCTGTCTCTTTTCTTTTTTTCTTTTCTCACGTATTTATTCTTTCTACTTATCTCCCATCCTTGGACAGCTTTGATGGTGGCAAGTTGAGCCAGGATGACACGAGGTGAAGATCAGTGGCGGGACCCGAAGTCAGGCCCAGTACAGACTTGAATTTAGGCCTAGCATGGATTCAAAGAGAGGCCCAGCACAGACTCAAAGTGAAGCCTAGAGCAGACTCAAAGTGAGGCCCAGTGCAGGCTCAAAGTGAGGCCCAGCGTGGACTCGAAGTGAGGCCAAACGGAGACTCGAAGTGAGGCCCAACGCAGACTCGAAGTGAGGCCCAGCACGGACTCAATGTGAGGCCCAGTGCAGACTCGAAGTGAGGCCCAGCACGGACTCAAAGTGAGGCCCAGCGTGGACTCAAAATGAGGCCCAGCGTGGACTCAAAATGAGGCCCAGCACTGACTCGAAGTGAAGCCCAGAGTGGACTCAAAGTGAGGCCCAATGCGGACTCGAAGTGAAGCCCAACACGGACTCAAAGTGAGGCCCAGTGTGGACTCGAAGTGAGGCTGAGCGCAGACTCAAAGTGAAGCCCAGCATGGACTCAAAGTGAGGCTCAGTGCAGACTCCAAAATGAGGCCCAGTGTGGATTCAAAGTTAGGCCCAGCATGTACACGAAATGAGGACCAGCATGGACACGAAGTAAGGTCCAGCATGGACACAAAGTGAGGCCCAGTGCGGACTCGAAGTCAGGCCCGGCACAGACACGAAGTAAGGCCCAGCACAGACATGAAGTGAGGTCCAGTATAGACTCGAAGTGAGGTCCAGCACAGACCTGAAGTAACGCCCAGTACAGATACGAAATGAGGCCCAGCACAAAGTCACAGAGACATAGAGTCATAGAGATATACAGCATGGAAACAGACCATTCAGTCCAACCCGTCCATGCTTACCAGATATTCCAACCCAATCTCGTCCCACCTGCCAGCACCCGGCCCATATCCCTCCAAACCCTTCCTATTCATATACCCATCCAAATGCCTTCTAAATGTTGCAATTGTAACAGCATCCACCACTTTCTCTGGCAGCTCATTCCATACATGTACTACACTCTGCGTGAAAAAGTTGCCCCTTAGGTCTCTTTTATATCTTTCCCCTCTCACCCTAAACCTAGGCCCTGTAGTTCTGGACTCTCCCACCCCAGGGAAAAGACTTTGTCTATTTATCCTATCCATGCCCCTCAAAACTTTGTAAACCTCTATAAGGTCACCCCTCAGCCTCCGACGCTCCAGGGAAAACAGCCTCAACCTATTCAACCTCTCCCCATAGCTCAAATCCTCCAACCCAGAAACATCCTTGTAAATCTTTTCTGAACCCTTTCAAGTTTCACAACATCTTTCCAATAGGAAGGAGACCAGAATTGCACAAATTATTCCAATATTGATCTAAGCAATGTCCTGTACCGCCGCAACATGACCTCCCAACTCCTGTACTCAATACTCTGACTGATAAAGGAAAGCATACCAAACACCTTCTTCACTATCCTATCAACCTGCGACTCCACTTTCAAGGAGCTATGAACCTGCACTCCAAGGTCTCTTTGTTCAGCAACACGCCCTAGGACCTTACCATTAAGTGTATAAGTCCTGCTAAGATTTGCTTTCCCAAAATGCAGCACCTCGCATTTACCTGAATTAAAGTCCCAGCACAGACCCGAAGTGAGGCCCAGAACAGCCCCGAAGTGAGGCCCACCACAGACCCGAAGTGAGTCCCAGCACAGACCCGAAGTGAAGCCCAGAACAGACCCGAAGTGAGGCCCAGAAAAGACCCGAAGTGAGGTCCAGCACAGACATGAAGTGAGGTCCAGCACAAACCTGAAGTGAGTCCCAGCACAGACCTGAAGTGAGGCCCAGAACAGACCCGAAGTGAGGCCCAGAAAAGACCCGAAGTGAGGTCCAGCACAGACATGAAGTGAGGTCCAGCACAAACCTGAAGTGATTCCCAGAACAAACTCGAAGTGAGGCCCAGAACAGATCCGAAGTGAGGCCCAGAACAGACCCGAAGTGAGGCCCAGAAAAGACCCGAAGTGAGGTCCAGCACAGACATGAAGTGAGGTCCAGCACAAACCTGAAGTGATTCCCAGAACAAACTCGAAGTGAGGCCCAGAACAGATCCGAAGTGAGGCCCAGAACAGACCCCAAGTGAGGCCCAGCACAGACCCGAAGTGAGGCCCAACACAGACATGAAGTGAGGCCCAGCACAGACTCGAAGTGAGACCCAGCACAGACCTGAAGTGATTCCCAGCACAGACCCGAAGTGAGGCCCAGCACAGACCCGAAGTGAGGACCAGCACAGACCTGAAGTGAGGCCCACCACAGACCCGAAGTGAGTCCCAGCACAGACCTGAAGTGAGGCCCAGAACAGCCCAGAACAGCCCCGAAGTGAGGGCCAGCACAGACCCGAAGTGAGTACCAGCACAGACCCGAAGTGAGGCCCAGAACAGACCCGAAGTGAGGCCCAGAAAAGACTGGAAGTGAGGTCCAGCACAGACATGAAGTGAGGCCCAGCACAAACCTGAAGTGATTCCAAGAACAGACTCGAAGTGAGGCCCAGAACAGATCCGAAGTGAGGCCCAGAACAGACCCGAAGTGAGGCCCAGCACAGACATGAAGTGAGGCCCAGCACAGACCTGAAGTGATTCCCAGCACAGACCCGAAGTGAGGCCCAGCACAGATACGAAGTGAGGCCCAGCACAGACATGAAGTTGGTCCCAGCACGAACTCATGGGACTCACAGCTTCGAGGTGAAGCTCAACTTGGACAGGTCTGTTTTTTTTCTCTCTCTTGCTGCTGTAGAAGGACTGTAATGGTGAACTTTTAATTTTCTAATTTATACCTAAGATTTTGTAGCAAGGCATCTTTGTACCTAGGATGATACCAGAAATGGCAACTGTATACACTTTTCACTGTACACCTGTATCCCTATACTTAAGCATATGCAACAATAAAACCTAATTCTAATTCTAAAAACAGCTTTTTAAAATGCATTATATAAATAGTTACATAATAAGTTATTTTTTAAACATAAGGACTCATTTCTGAAGACTGGGATTTAGATTTAGTGAATAACTGCTTCAAAGAATTGGGTATGGGTGAAACGGCTTTAAAAAATCCTCCTGCTGTATAAAATTCTCCCTTTCAAAGACCATAATTGTGAGTGATGCTTGGGTGTGTGACCTATCATTCAATATGAAGGACAAGTTAAATATTATATATTTTGTCAGCAAGTACTGATTTTCTGCAGATGATGTCCTTGGAATCTGCATGTTAGTAAGAAACAGAACAAGTCACAAACAATAAACTGATGAATTCATTCTGCTAAGCTACTTTATAGCTAAGACAAGTTCTCTACTTTGGGATCCATTCAGATTGCAGAAATATTCAGTGCTCAACTTTTTATGTGTATTTGCAGTACTCAGCTGCAGATGTATCTGTTGCAAAATCCATATCAATTGCTCTATTGAGTGAATAGTATTGAGTGAATAGTCATCACTGAAGTCTGATTCTACATTTTTAAGTGGGTATAGCATCAAAATATCTTTGTGGAATATGTGCACATATTATGCACAGGTTTCGTTGCCATTAACTATTGAAACAGCAACCACTTTACATCAAGGAAACTGAAAACAACGTCATTTCATAAACAGAGAATGGAATAATCAACTACATCCTTAAAGTTGTGTTTGAATTAAGAAAAATACTGAACTTCCTTTTACCAATTAAAACAATACGTAATGGATTTAGAAATTTTCTTTTTTTCATATATCCAGAAGTGCTCTTTCACACAAATGAACATATTTTTGTTCATCATCAAATCACTGTGACATTTTTTCTTTTTTTTTGCTTTTATCTATTAACCACCACCAGTAAATCACCTGTGCAGTCAGTTAGACATTTACATGCAAACTATCAAAAGTGAAGGAAGGGTAGAGAGAGCAGGAAGGGGTCAAATCAAATTGGAATTGGAGGGATAAATAAAGCACTCTTACCCCATGGTGCCCACCTCTCTCTAAAGGTTTTGAGAGCATTGGTGCTGCAACATGCTTCCTCTCATTGGATGCCCAGCCACATAGCACAGAAGACGGGCAGACAGTCGGTAGGAATGATCCCCTCCAAACTCTGCTGCCTGGACCTGTTTAGAGCCAGCTTGGCCAGGCCCAGGAGCAGACCCATGAGGAGATCCTCCAACTTGTTAGCAACGTTCTTAATCCTTTTCTGTAAGTCAAAACAGCCAAAATAAATCTCTGAAACATATCATGATGAAACAAGATGTACTATATCTGTTTAAAGGTCCTACCACATCACAGAGCTGCTTTCTTATTAATGAGAGACAACAGGTTTAACCTGAGGGTCACCATACCTTAGATGAGGGAAGAAGTTGACAAGCAGAGCCGTCATAGTAACCTCAGCCAGCAAGGAATTGAACCCACTGTGTTGTCATCACTCTGCATTGCTGTCCAGCTAACTGATCTCCCTTTTTTCTGCTTACATACATTCATACAGTATATAATATGAATATACTGGAGTATCAGACATGGCAGTTGGGAGCCTTGCCTCTGAGTCAGAAGTTTATTGGTTCCTGAGTACAAAATTAACGTTCACATTCTAGTGCTACACTGGGGGAATTCAACTTTGTTGGAGGTGCCATCTTTCAGATAAAAAGGCAAAATCTTATAGGGTCCTGAACAGCATGGGCTTCCAGAGAATCTCGTGAAAATTCCAGTAAGTCTTTTCTTGAAGGCAGAAGCAACTTGTTGCATTTTCTAACAGAGTTCCAGACATTAAGGCAGAATTCTCACTCGGGAACAGCAAGAGGCCTACTAACAGAGATTATTGCTTGTCATCACCCTCATTAACTTATGACAAGATTATTTTCCCCTTGGGTCTTTTTTGAGATAGGTTGTAAAGGCAGAAGTGCCAAGGGGATTAGGAAGAGCCCAGTTTTAACAATGGCAGCGGAGTGGCCAGTTCTCCCACTTCAGTTTTTTTTCTAGTTTGGTAGAGCTGTAGCAGTCACAAGATGCTGCAGTCCAGCTGGAGTATAGCTTCAGCAGATGATTCCTGACTGCTTTTCTCTCTGAAATATCTTTGGAAGTTGTTCCCTGTAAGAATCTGTGTTTCAATCTACATTTTTGCCAAGAGGTGTGTTTATGGGATGTTACTGGATTGGAACGGCTCCTTAGTTAAGTAGCTGTATTGAGTCAGTTACGCTTTCCAATAGTTATTCTACACTGTGTTTTCTTTTGTTTGTACTTCAACTGTAGCTTAAAGCCAAGTGGTTTGACCAGCTGCATCACACTTAGAATATCCATTTTACACCTGTCTTTAAAATAAGAAAAAGTTTGGATCTAGGCTACCTTCTTGAAATATTTTAAGGGTGTCTGGGACGATCCATAACAGATTGAGGGCTCTTGAAGGGATTAATTCTATAATTCCAATTTGGGTTTAGAGTTGTTGAATTCAAAGTGGTAGGTATGATTGTCTTTTGTTCTGGGTGTTGAATTCAGTTGATTTTAAACAGTGTTTGGTGTAGTAGTGACTCTTTCAGTAACTAAGAGCTTTCTGGGGGTGGAAGAAGTGACTCTGGGGGCTTTACAAAAGGTGAAGGAAAATCTGCTGGAATTGGCAGTCAGGCTGGAGTTGAAACTGCCTCCTTCCGTGAGGAAAGGACAGGCAATTACAGCAATAGCCCAGCATTTACATTTGCTGGAGACGCCATCAGAATCTTTGAAGATGACTAGAATTCAATTGCAACTGCAGCAGCTTGAACATGAAAGAGAACTGAGACAGATGTAATTACGGTTAAAAGCAGAGGAAAGAGAAAAAGAACGAATCACCCTAGCAGATCAAAAAGAAAAGGGGAGGAAGGCCCAACAGAGGAAAGGCAGAAAGAGAGAGAGTTTGAACTTTAGAAATCAGCATTTAGACAGGAAAGTTGGCTTAAAAGGATGGAGGTGAAGGTAGAAGGTAGGCTGAGTGAGGAGGTAGTGAGGATGCTCATGGTAGCCAAAGGCCTAATGGGGATCTGTTTAATAATATCCAAGCATTGCCTAAATTTGATGAGAAGCATGTAAAAGCCTTTTTCATCTCATTTGAGAAAGTAGTTAAACAAATGAAGTGGGCAGTGATCATATGGGTTTTGTTGATCCAAAGAAAGCTGGTAAGTAGAGATAGTGGAGTATTTGCATCACTATGAGAGGAGGTATCTGGGGAATATGAGGAGGTGCAGAATGCCATCTTATATACACATAAGCCTGTGCCAGGACCCCACAATGTTTCAGGAATCAAAGGAGGGACACTGGTCAAACATACATTGAGTTTGAAAGGATAAAACAAAGCAATTTTGATCAGTGGATAAGGCCATTAAAAATATATCAAACATATGATGCTCTTAGAGAGACAATTATTTTGGAGGAATTCAAAGATTTACTTCATGAGGTAGTGAGAACTCATGTGGAAGAGCAGAGAGTAAAAATGGCAAGATTAGCAGGTGAAACAGCTGATGATTATGAGTTGGTTCATAAATCAAAGTTTAACACACAGCGAAATTCACAACTGATCTTGGAGGAACCTGTTTGGGAGAGGTCACAGCACAGAGACGGATATGTGAATAGTTTTAAGTATAGCCTTGCTATAAATCTACAGTAGTGAGTAGAGTGGCTTCTTTCTTGATTATATGTTTTATTGAGATATGTCTCTTAAGTAATTAGTATTAAGTTAGCCTGGCGCAGTGTTTTATAGAGGAATACAACTGTACTATTTTCTGATTCTGTAGATTGGAAGAAGCAAAAATGGCCTTTAGTAGAGTGATATCCTCTTCTTGTCAGATGTGGGCGTTTAGGGAGAGTTTATGTGTTACTCAGGATTAAATCTGCAATAAATGCCATTGGTTGCGAATCCTATCAGATCAAATGGATTCATTGGAGCGACAGTTAGAGGCAATGAGGAATTTACTAGGGCAAGGGGTGTGATGCATGGCAGTTTTAGGAAGGGAGAAAAGCCACAGATACAGTCAGGTCAATGGGTTAACTCCAGGAAAGTAGGAGAGGTAGAGAGGTAGTGCAGGAGTCTTCTGTGACTATCCCCATTTCAAACAAGTATGCTGTTTTGGAAAATGTAGGGGGTGATGGATTCTCAGGGGAATGTAGTACCAACAGCGAAGTTTCTGGTATTGAAACTGGCTCTAATGTCATGAGGGGTACATCGGGTTCCAAACAATCGATTGTGATAGGGGACTCTCTAGTCAGACACAGATAAACGTTTCTGCTGCCAGCAGCGAAAAATCAGAATGGTGCCAGGATCAAGGCTATCTCAGAGAGGGTGCAGAATGTTCTCAAAATGGGATAGGGGCCAACAGGAGGTCATTGCACACATTGGAACCAATGACATAGGAAGGGAAAAGAATGAGATTCTGAAGGGAAAATAGAGGAAATTACACAGGAATTTAAAAAGGAGGTCCTCAAGGGTAGTAATGTCTGGATTACACCCGGTGCTATGAGCTAATGAGGGTAGGAACAGGAGGATAGAGATGTATACATGGCTGAGGAGCTTGTGTATGGGAGAACGATTCACATTTTTGGATCATTGGAATCTCTTCTGGGCTAGAAGTGACCTATACAAGAAGGATGGATTGCATCTAAATTGCAAAGGGACTAATATACTGGCAGGGAGATTAGCTAAATCTGCTTGGGAGGATTTAAACTAGTATGGTTGGGGGGAGGGGGGAAGGTACCCAGGGAGATAGTGAGGAAAGAGATCAATCTGATACTGGTACAGTTGAGAAAAAAAATGAGTCAAACAGTCAAGGCAGGTAGGGACAAAGCAGAGAACCAGGTAGGACTGATAAATTCAACTGCATTTATTTCAATGCAAGAGGCCTAACAGGGAAGGCAGATGAACTCAGGGTATGGTTAGGGAGATGGGACTAGGATACCATAGTAATTACAGAAACATGGCTCAGGGATGGGCAGGACTGGCAGCTTAATGTTCCAGGATACAAATGCGATAGGAAGGATAGAAAGGGGGGGGCAAGACAGGAGGGGGAGTGGTGTTTTTGATAAGGATAGCATTACAGCTGTACTTAGGGAGGATATTCCAGGGAATACATCCAGGGAAATTATTTGAGTGGAACTGAGAAATAAGAAATAAGAAACCTTATTTAGATTGTATTATAGATCCCCTAATAGCCAGTGAGAAATTGAGAAACAAATTTGTAAGGAGATTTCAGTTATTTGTAAGAATAATAGGGTTGTTTTGGTAAAGGATTTTAACTTTCCAAACATCGACTGGGACTACCATAGTGTTAAGGGTTTAGATGGAGAGGAATTTTCTGATTCAGCATGTGGATGTGCCTACAAGAGAACGTGCAAAGGTTGACCGACTGTTGGGAAATAAGGCAGGGCAGGTGACTGAGGTGTCAGTGGGGGAGCACTTTGGGGCCAGCGACCATAATTCTATTAGATTTAAAATAATGATGGAAAAGGATAGACAAGATCTAAAAGTTGAAGTTCTAAATTGGAGAAAGGCTAATTTTGACAGTCTTAGTCAAGAACTTTCAGAAGCTGATTGGGGGCAGATGTTTGCAGGCAATGGGTCAGTTGGAAAATGGGAAGCCTTCAGAAATTAAATAATGAGAATCCAGAGAAAGTATATTCCTGTTAGGGTGAATGGAAAGACTGGTAGGTGTAGGTAATGCTGGATGACTAGAGAAATTGAGGTTTTGGTTAAGAAAAAGAGGGAAGCATCTGTCAGGTATAGACAGGATAGATTGAGTGAATCCTTAGAAGAGTATAAAGGCAGTAGGAGTACACTTAAGAGGGAAATCAGGAGGGCAAAAAGGGGACATGAGATAGCTTTGGCAAATAAGGTTAAAGAGAAACCAAAAGGCTTTTACAAATACATTAAGGAAAATAGGGTAACTAGGGAGAGAGTATAGCCACTCAAAGAGCGGCAAGGCAGCCTTTGTGTGGAGCCGCTAGAGATGGGGGAGATACTAAACAAATATTTTGCATTAATGTTTACTGTGGCGAAGGATATAGAAGATATAGAATGTGGGGAAATAGATAGTGACTTATTGAAAAATGTCCATATTACAGAAGAGGAAGTGCTGGATGTCTTGAAACGCATAAAAGTGGATAAATCCCCAGGACCTGATTAGGTGTACCCTAGAACTCTGTGGGAAGCTAGGGAAGTGATTGCTGAGATATTTGTATAATCGATAGTCACAGGTGAGATGCTGGAAGACCAGAGATTGGCTAAAGTGGTACCACTATTTTAAAAAGGTGGTCAGGATAAGCCAGGGAATTATAGACCGGTGATCCTGACATCAGTGATGGGCTTGTTGATGGGGAGGAATACTGAGGGATAGGATTTACATGTATTTGGAAAGGCAAGGACTGATTAGGGATAGTCAACATGACTTTGTGTGTGGGAAATCATGTCTTATGAACTTGATTGAGTTTTTGAAGAAGTAACAAAGAAGGTTGATGAGGTCAGAGTGGTGGATGTAATCTATATGGACTTCAGTAAGGCGTTCAACAAGGTTCCCCTTTGGAGACTGGTTATCAAAGTTAGATCTCATGGAATCCAGGGAGAACTAGCCATTTGGATACAAAACCGTCTCAAAGGTAGATGACAGAGGGTAGTGGTGGAGGGTTGTTTTTCAAATTGAAGGCCTGTGACCAGTGGAGTGTCACAAGGATTGGGGTTGGGTCCTCTACTTTTCACCATTTATCTAAATGATTTGGATGTAAACATAGAAGGTAAAATTAGTAAGCTTGCAGTTCACACCAAAATTGGATGTGTAGTGGACAGCAAAGAAGATTGCCTCAGATTACAACAGGATCTTGATCAGATGGGCCAATGGGCTGAGGAGTGGCAGTTGGAGTTTAATTTAGGTAAATGTGAGGTGATGCATTTTGGAAAACCAAATCTTAGCACGACTTATACACTTAATGGTAAGGTCCTTGGGAGTGTTGCTGAACAAAGAGACCTTGGAGTACAGGTTCATAGCTCCTTGAAAGTGGAGTCGCAGGTAGATAGGATAGTGAAGAAGGCGTTTGGTATGCCTTCCTTTACTGGTCAGAGTATTGAGTAGGAGCTGGGAGGTCATGTTGCAGCTGTACAGGACATTAGTTAGGCCACTTTTGGAATATTGTGAGCAATTCTGGTCTCCTTTCTATCGGAAAAATGTTGTTAAACTTGAAAGGGTTCAGAAAACGTTTACAGAGTTGTTGCCAGAGTTGGAGGTTTTGAGCAATAGGGAGAGGTTGAACAGGCTGGGGCTGTTTTCTCTGGAGCGTCAGAGGTTGAGGGGTGACCTTATGGAGGTTTATAAAATCATGAGGGACATGGATAGGATAAATAGACAAAGTCTTTTTCCCTGGGGTGGGGGAGTCCAGAACTAGAGGGCATAGGTTTACAGTGAGAGGGGAAAGATATAAAAGAGACCTAAGGGGCAACTTTTTCATACAAAGGATAAATATGATTGTGGGGATGGGACTGGGGAGAAGGTAGCTGGGAAAGCAATAGTTAGATGGAGGTGGGGGGTGATTCTGAGGTCAGAGTGGAGGGTGCAGCAGATAGCTGGGAAGGAAGATGAACACGTGGGACAGTTTAAGAGGGTGGTGCTGAGTTGGATGGTTGAATCTGGGATGAGGTGGGGGGAGGGGAGATGAGGATACTGGTGAAATTGACGTTGATGCCGTATGGTTGTAAGGCAGAAGATGAGGTGTTCTTCCTCCAGGCGTCGGGTGGCTTGGATTTGGCAGTGGAGGAGGCCCAGGACTTGCATGTCCTTGGCAGAGTGGGAGGGGGAGTTGAAGTGGCTGGCCACAAGGTGATGGGGTTGTTTGTTACATGTGTCCCAGAGATGATCCCTGAAACGTTCCATGGGTAGGCGTCCTGTCTCCCCACTGTAGGTGAGAGGACCACTAAAATTCATGAAGGAGAAATTGTTGAGTCAGAATTCAGACTCCCCATATTTAGTTATGTGTCAAATTTTAGGGAAGTGTTAAACAGAGTGTGGGGAGTTGGATAGACAGCATTTAAAATATCACATTATATAATCAAACAGGAAGCAGACAAGATATGAAAAACTCGCAGTTTTGCGAACAAAGGTAGCGTGTTAGTGTTACTTCCAGTGGTAGCTGAACCTTTAAAAGCAAAGTTTTATGGGCCTTATCATGTCAAAAGGAGATTGAGTAAGGTGAGCTATTTGATAAAGACTGCAGACAAAAATGAATCTCACAGAGTGTCATATGAATATGCTCAAAAAGTATTTCAATAGGGAAGGAAAGAAAAAGGAGCATGTATTATTGGTTACAACACAGAATAAATAACCAAGTTTAGAGGATTCTGCATTGGACATTTCGCAAGTTAAATTGGAGAATGAGAAAGTTGTGAAAAATTGGGATAATGAATTAAGTTACCTTCCAGAGGAAAATGGAAATGACCTGAAAGAGTTATTGCTATTATATAGGGAGATATGTGGAAAGAAAGTGGGAAGGACTAAACTAATTATGCATGATGTAGATATAGGAAATGCTGTTCCAATTAAACATCATTCTTAAAGACTTAACCCTCTAAATTTGGCATAGTTTCAAAAAAAAGATTTAATGCATGCTCCAAGGCAACAGAATCAAAGTAAGTTTCAGTGACTGGAGCTCACCCATAGTAATGGTGCCAAAACCAGATGGTAGCCAACAGTTATGTGTAGACCATCACAAAGCAAATGCATTTACAAAGTCTGATTCATATCCAATTCCACATTTGGAAGACTATATTGAGAAGGCCCGATAAGCAATGTATGTTTCTCTAAGTTGGATTTACTCAGAAGATTTTGATGGGAATTTTATCTAAAAGAGCAAAGACAATTTTGGCTTTTGTAATGCAGATGGACCTTTATCAATTTAAAGTCATGCCATTTGGTATGAAGAATGCACCAGTCACATTTCAAAGATTAACCAATAAAGTAATTTCTGGATTACCCAATTGTATGGTATACATTAGTAATCTGGTGATTTTTAGTCACACATGGAAGGAACATTTGCAGAATTTATCGGAATTATTCAATCGACTTTGGGAGGCAGGCTTGGTGGTAAACCTGACTAAGAGTGAATTTGCTAAAGCCCAAGTCACCTTCCTGGACCATGTTATCAGACAAGGACACATGGCCTAATGGAATGTGAAAACAGACGTTATTGGGGAGTTTCCCACACCTTAGACGAAGAGAGCAGTACTAGGATTCCTGGGATTGAATAGGTTCTATCGGAAATTTGTCCCAAACTTTAACAGTGTGGCTGCTCCACTCACTGAATTACTAAAGAAATGCAGGACGTTTCAGTGGACTGCAGATTGTTAGAAGGTATTTGACAGCCTGAAAGCCGTGTTAACCACTTCCCCAGTATTAGCCACACCTAATTACGCAAACCATTCAAGATGGCTATCAATGCAAGTGATGTGGGTGTCAGTGTACTCTTACAAGAAGACAATGAGAAGATAGAAAGATCTATCAGATATTTCTCCAGGAAATTGAACATTCATCAACAGAAACATTCAACAGTTGAGAAGGCGACCTTGAGCTTGGTGTTGGTATTACAACAGTTCAATGTTTATATTGCCAGAAATTTGTCTGAGACAATTATATATACTGATCATAATCCATTAAAGGTTTTGGAGAAATTTAAGGATACAAGTTCCAGACTCTTTAGATGAAGCTTTTTATTATAGCCATTCAATTTGAAAATTATACATGTGACAGAACAAGAGAATGTAATTGCTGATGAATTGTTGAGACTTGGATGAAAAACTGAGGTGTTTAAGGGCAGGAGTAAACAGACTGAAATAGAATATCATAGTTAATGTTTGTATGGTTACAGACAATATAATGTATATGTACTGTTGTGTACTAACAGAGTAAGACAAAGGTGTTTACAATAAAGCCACCTTTGTACATTGATGGTTCATTTTTTAAGGGAGTATGTGTGACAATGTTGTCACTTTAACAAAGTTATTTTGTCCATGGGTCTTTTTTAAGAGAGGTTGTAAAGGCAGAGGTGCCGAGGGGTCTAGGAAGAGCCCAGTTTAACAATGGCAGGGGAGTGGCCAGTTCTCCCAGTTCGGGTTTTTTCTAGTTTGGTTTAGCTGTGGCAATAACAAGATGCTGGAGTCCGGGAAAGCTTATAGTTTCAGCAGATGATTCCTGACTGCTTTTCTCTCTGAAATCTCTTAGGAAGTTGTTCCCTCTTGCCTGTAAGAATCTGTGTTTCAATTTACATTTTTGCCAAGGGGTGTGTTTATGGAATGTTACTGGATTGGAACAGTTCCTCAGTTAAGTTGCTTATCAATTTAGTTAAGTTTCCCAATAGTTAAGATATTCTAAATTCTGTTTTCTTTTGTTCGTGTTTCAACTGTAGTGTTTAAATAAATTGTTTTGCTTAAAGCCGAGTGGTTTGACAAGCTGCATCCCAGCTGGACTATCCACTTCACATCTGCCTTTAAAAAAAGAAAATATTCAGGTCTAGGCTACCTTCTTAAAATATTTTGAGGGGGTCTGGCCTGGTCTAAAACAAACTAGAAATTTCACCTCATTAAAATGTAGGTTCCTATTATACCATGGGAGGGACAGGGACAGGAGGGACATGCTGAGAATTCCTGATTTGAAGCTCAGAGTGGGTGGCTAGAAATTCCAGCTCATTTTGTAATCCTCTGGTCTGCCATCTTGGACATAGCACCAATGTCTGAGGGCACTGCCCCCACTCCTGGGCAGTGGTCACATGCCCCCAATGCCCACAGCTATTTCACTCTCACATCTACACCATGTGCCAGTAGCTAATGCAGAAAACACACTGCATGTGCTTCAGGCTAACGGCCATGTCTCAACACCTTAAAGGAGTAGTTTTCACTCAAGTCCAAGTCAGGTCTCACAGCACAGTAATTCAAGGGCAGCCTCTGAGATCAGTCCCAAAACTTGGGCACAGTCATGCATCTGGTTGATGCAGTCAAGGTGGGAGAGTTTGTACCTTCACAGTCTGGGGAGTGGTCATGGTCAGCCTCTGAGTCCAGTGCAGTCAGTGAATCTTGGGGAGTGGGCCCTGGTCAGCCTGTGGAGTTGCAGGAACACAGTTGACAGGGGTCTGGTCGCTCATCACTTGGGACTTATCAGGGGCCACTGCTGCAAGAGAGAGGCTGAGGAACCTAATGGTAGGGACTGGAGGCAGTACACTGGGATGAAAAGGGGGTTACAACCATGAAAGGGGACAATTCAGATGGGGTTTAATTTGGATAAATGCAGAATATTGTATTTTGGTAAAAACAAACAAGGGCAGGACTTTTACAATTGAAAGTAGGGCTGTGGGTGGTGTTATAGAACAGAGAGACCGAGGGGTTCAGGTACATAATTCTTTTAAATTTGCATCACATGTAGGCAGGATGATTATGAAGGCAGTTAGCATGCTTGCCTTCATTGCTTAGACCTTTGAATAGGAGTTGGGACGTCATGGTGAGGCCTTTTCTAGAGTACTGTGTCCAATTCTGGTCATTCTATTATAGTCATAGATCTCCCAACCCAATCTAGTCCCACCTGACAGCACCCGGCCCATATCCCTCCAAACCCTTCCTATTCATATACCCTTCCAAATGCATCTTAAATGTTGCAATTGTACCAGCCTCCACCACTGCCTCTGGCAGCTCATTCTATACACGTACCACTCTTTGTGTGAAAAAGTTGCCCTTTTATATCCTTCCCCTCTCACCCTAAACCGATGCCCTCTAGTTCTGGACTCACTGACCCCAGGGAAAACACTTTGCCTATTTACCCTATACGTGCCCCTCATAATTTTGTAAACCTTTATAAGGTCACCCCTCAGCCTCCGACCCTCCAGGGAAAACAGCTCCAGCTCAAATCCTCCAACCCTGGCAACATCCTTGTAAATATTTTCTGAATCCTTTCAAGTTTCACATCTTTCCAATAGGAAGGAGACCAGAATTGCATGCAATATTCCAACAGTGGCCGAACTATTATCGGAAGGATATTGTTAAGCTGGAGAGGATTCAGAAGAGGTTTACTAGGATGTTGCTGGGAATGGGGGGTTTGAGTTATAAAGAGAGGCTGAATAGGTTGGGACTTCTTTCACTGGAGTTTTAGAGGTTGAGGGTAACCTTATAAGTGTTTATAAAATCATGAAATGTACAGATAAGGTAAATGAAAGGTTTACTTTCTCTGAGGTAGGGGATTTCAAGTCTAGGGGACATCTCTTTAATGTGAAAGGAGAAAGATTTACAAAAGACATGAAGGCAAAGTTTGCACACAGATTTGTGTGTGTTCACTTGTGGAATGAAATTCTTGAGGAAGTGGTGGATGTGGGCACGATTACGACGTTTAAAAGACATGAGATAAATACATGAATAAGAAAGGTTTGGAAGGATATGGGCCAAGCACAGGCAAGTGGGATCAGTTTAGTTTGGGATTATGGTTGGCATAGACTGATTGGACCAAATCATCTGTATCCGTGCTGTATGACTCTATGATGCAATGACTCTATAACTCAATATATAAGTGGAGTAGAGATGATACAGTATGGGAGGGTACAAATTAATGCAAGATGTATCATTGTCAACAGTGAGCAGCAGCTGACTTCTAGGAAGGGCAGTAACGATGTGACACCTTCATCTCATATGCCTGGGCTGGAGGCACATAAGGTCTCAGTTTACATAGGTTTTTGGAGACTTGAAGATGTGTGACACCTGTAGTTTTAGGGAGAGGCCTACCAGGAAGGGGATGGTGATTTTTGGGGGTCTTCACCAACACAGTGAGGCAATGGAAATGAAAATGGCTGGGATTGCACTCTGAGTGCTGCCATCTGTGAGAAAGGTTGCAGGTTTTGTGTAAATTATAGATACATGGGGCCGATCAAAGGGCTACACAAAGTGACACCTCCCTCTTCCAAACATCACTCCTCTGTGAAAGGTGAAACAAACTTGCAAGCTCAGCATTCGCTGTAATCCTAAGATATCCATCCCCTGTGTGTAGTCAAACTCTTTACCCAAAGCCCTCCTGACCATTTCATGCAGATGATTGGCTGAAGCCCACAAATAGCTGTAATGAAATAACGATGTATTTTCACCTGGAAAGACAGAGGCTGGCTGCCTAGACTCCTTCTGTTTGCCTGCTCAAGGGCCAGCAGCTGCTCACTCCATGCCTCAAACCACGGGCCTGAGTCTGCAGATAATTATAGGTGCCCTGTGTTTTTGGCTATACATACATTAACATAAACAGATGAGTGTCAGAGGTAAACAGATATTTACAGATCTGAGAATCAAGCCATGTTAGGCATCTCACCAATGTGCCCACAAGGTTTCCTTCTTTCTCTCCTTCTCACTACACCTTGGTGCAATCCTGGTGTCTGCAGCTGAGTTGGAGGGAAACTGCATTGGCCTTAGAGCTTGGGTCACTGACCCCAGGGGTGTTTGTGTGTAATGGGCCCAGACATGCTGAGTGTGTCTTTTCCAGAGGCAGATAAAACATCTTTGATTTGGATTTCCACAGGCCTGAGTGTAGCTGACAGGGAGGATGACAAGGAGGAGTGCTGGAAGAGGAGATTTCTGGGTGATTTGTGTGTAGTTTCTCCTCTAGCTGGGTTCCTACTGGCACCACCCAGTCTCCTTCTGAGGAAGGGCACCTTGAGTGAGGTTAACATGGCCCTTGTATCCTTGTCCTTGTTGTTGATATTGAGCAATATACTATGGTGTGCAGGTCAGTGTTCATATCCAGCAGGCTCTGAGACTTCTCGACCTGGTTCTCCATGGCAGCTGCTAAGTTGTCAGTCATAGAGTCATAGAGATATACAGCATGGAAACAGATCTTTTGGTCCAACTTGTCCATGCTGACTAGATATCCTAACGTAATCTAGTCCCATTTGCCAGCACTTGACCAATATCCCTCTAAGCCCTTCCTATTCATATACCTGTCCAGATGCCTTTTAAATATTGTGATTATACCAGCCTCCACCACTTTCCCTGTCAGTTGAATCCATACACGCACCACTCTTTGCATGAAAACGTTGCCCCTTAGGTCTCTGCTATATCTTTCCCCTCTCACCCTAAACCCTAAACCTATGCCCTCTAGTTCTGGACTCCCCCACCCCATGGGAAAGACTTTGCCTATTTACCCTATCCATGCCCCTCATGATTTTATGAACCTCTATAAGGTCACCCCTCAGCCTCCAATGCTCCAGGGAAAGCAGCCCCAGCCTATTCAGCTACTCCCTATAGCTCAAATCCTCCAACACTGACAACAGCCTTGTAAATCTTTTCTGAGGGTTTTGAAGTTTCTGAATAGCCTTCTGATAGGAGGGAGACCAGAACTGCACATAATATTCCAAAAGTGGCCTAAACAATGTCCCATACAGCCGCAACGACCTCTCAACTCCTATACTCAATACTCTGGCAAATAAAGGAAAGCATATCAAACACCTTCCTCACTATCCTATCTACTGCAAATTATTGATTGGTTGGAGTGGCAGTTACAGGCAATGAGGAACTTACAGGAGCTAGGGGGTGTGATGGATGGCAATTATAGGAAGGGAGGAAAGCCACAGGTACAGTTACATAGATGGGTTAACTCTAGGAAAGGTAGGAGAGGGAGGCAGGTAGTGCAGGAGTCTCCTGTGGCTATCCCCATCTCAAACAAGTATGCTGTTTTGGAAAATGTAGGGGATGATGGATTCGCAGGGGAATGTAGCACGAACAGCCAAGTTTCTGGTACCGAGAATGGCTCTTATGTAATGAGCGATCAATTGTGTTTGGGGACTCTCTAGACAGAGGCACAGACAGACATTTCTGCGGCCAGCAGCTAAAAATCAGAATGGTGTGTTGCCTCCTGGTGCCAGGATCAAGGAGTTGGGCGGCACGGTGGCACAGTGGTTAGCACTGCTGCCTCACAACACCAGAGACCTGGGTTCAATTCCCGCCTCAGGCGACTCTCTGTGTGGAGTTTGCACATTCTCACCGTGTCTGCATGGGTTTCTTCCGGGTGCTCCGGTTTCCTCCCACAATCCAAAATGGTGCAGGTTAGGTAAATTGGCCAGGCTAAATTGCCCGTAGCACTAGGTGAAGGGGTAAATGTAGGGGAATGGGTCTGGATGGGTTGCGCTTCGGTGGGTCGGTGTGGACTTGTTGGGCCGAAGGGCCTCTTTCCACACTGTAAGTAATCTAATCTAATCTGTAAATATCTCAGAAAGGGTGTAGAATGTTCTCAAAGTGGAGAAGGACTAGCAGGAGGACGTTGTACACTTTCGAAATAATGACATAGGAAGGGAAAAGGATGAGATTTTGAAAGGAGAATATGGAATGTTAGGCAGGAATTTAAAAAGGAGGTCCTCGAGGGTAGTAATATCTGGACTACTCCCGGTGCTACGAGCTAGTGAGGGCAGGAATAGAAGGATTGAGCAAATGAAAGCGTGGCTGAGGAGCTGGTGCAGGGGAGAAGGATTTGCATTTTTGGATCATTGGAATCTCTTTTGGGGTAGAAGTGACCTGTACAAGAAGGACAGATTGCACGTAAATTGGAAGGGGACTAATATACTGACAGGGAGATTTGCTAGAGCTGCTCAGGAGGATGTAAACTAGTAAGGTGGGGGGATGGGGGTGTTGGGGGCGGTAGGGATGGGGATGATGGAACCCAGGGAGATAGTGAGGAAAGAGATCAATCTGACACTGGTACATTTTGGAAAAGGAGTGAGTCAAACTGTCAGGGTAGGCAAGAACAAAGCAGAGAACAAGGTAGGACTGACCAATTAAACTGCATTTATTTAAATGCAAGAGGCCTAACAAGGAAGGCAGATGAACTCAGGGTATGGTTAGGAACATGGGACTCGGGTATCATAGCAATTACAGAAACATGGCTCAGGGATGGACAGGACTGGCAGCTTAATGTTCCAGAATACAAATGCAATAGGAAGGATAGAAACGGGGGCAAGAGAGGAGGGAGTTGGTATTTTTGATAAGGGATAGCACTACAGCTGTACTTGGAGAGGATATTCCTGGAAATACATCCAAGGACGTTATTTGGGTGGAACTGAGAAATAAGAAAGGGATGATCATCTTATGGGGATTGTATTACAGACCCCCTAATAGTTAGAGGGAAATTGAGAAACAAATTTGTAAGGAGATCTCAGTTATCTGTAAGAATAATGGGGTGGTTATGGTAGAGGATTTTAACTTTCTAAACATAGACTGGGACTGCCATATTGTTAAGGGTTTAGATGGAGAGGAATTTGTTAAGTGTGTACAAGACAATTTTCTGATTCAGTATGTGGATGGCCCGGCAAGAACTTTCAAAAGTTGATTGGGGGAAGATGTTCGCAGGTAAAGGGATGGCTAGAAAATGGGAAGCCTTCAGAAATGAGATAGCAAGAGTCCAGAGACAGTATATTCATGTTAGGGGGTAAGGAAAGGCTGGTAGGTGTAGGGAATGCTGGATGACTAGAGAAATTCAGGGTTTGGTTAAGAAAAAGAAGGAAGCATATATCAGGTATAGACAGGATAGATCGAGTGACTCCTTAGAAGAGTATAAAAGCAGTAGGAGTATACTTAAGAGGGAAGCCAGGAGAGCAAACAGGAACGTGAGATAGCTTTGGCAAATATGGTTAAGGAAAATCCAAAAGGATTTTATGAATGCATTAAGGATAAAAGGGTAACTAGTGAGAGAATATGGCCCCTTAAAGATCAGCAAGGCAGCCTATGTGTGGAACTGCAGGAAATTGGGGAGATACTAAATGAGTATTTTGCATCATAGAATCCCTGCAGCGTGGAAACAGGCCATTTGGCCCAACAAGTCCACACTGACTATCCAAAGAGTATCCCAACCAGATTCATTGCTCAGCCCATAAAACTGTACATTTCCCCTGACTAATGCACCTAGCCTACACATTGCTGAACACTATAGGCAATTTAGTATGTCCAATTCACCTAACCTGCACATGGATGGTGGGAGGAAACTGTAGCACCTGATGGAAACCCACGCAGACATGAGGAGAATGTGCAAACTCCAAACAGACAGTCGCCTGAGGCTGGAATCTAACCCGCAGCCTTGGTGCTGTGAGGCACCAGTCTTAACCACAGGGCCACCATGCAGCCCATCATTACTGTGGAGAAGCACATGGAAGATATACAAAGTGGGGAAATAGATGATGACATCTTGAAAAATGTCCATATCAGAGGAGTTGATGCTGGATGTCTTAAATCATATAAAAATTGACAAATCCCCAGAACCTGACCTGGTGTACCCTAGAACTCTGTGGGAAGCTTGGCAAGTGATTGCTGGTCCCCTTGCTGAGATATTTGTATCATCGATAGTCACAACTGAGGTGCTGGAAGACTGGAGGTTGGCTAATGCGTTGCTACTATTTAAGAAAAGTAGTAAGGACAAACCAGGGAACTATAGACTGGTGAGTCTGACATGGGTGGTGGACAGGTTGTTGGAGGGAATCCTGAGAGACAGGATTTACATGTATTTGAAAAGACAAGGACTGATTAGGGATAGTCAATGTGGCTTTGTGCATGGGAAATCATGTTGCACTAACTTGATTGAGCTTTTTGAAGAAGTAACAAAGAGGATTGATGACGGCAGAGCGGTAAAAGTGATCTATATGGATGTCAGTGAGGTGTTTGACAAGGTTCGTCATGGTAGACTGGTTAACAAGTTCCTGCCCCACTAGCTACCTGACAAAGGTGCAGCGCTCCAAGAGCTTATATTTTCAAATAAACCTATTGGCCTATAACTTGGTGCCATGTGATTTTCAACTTCGTCCACCCCAGTCCAATACCAGCACTTCCACATCATGGCATATAAAAAAATATGTTTTCCTAATTTCCTTTTGGCTCTTTTGCAAATTATCTCAATCTGTGTTCTCCTGTTATCCATCCTCTTATGATAGAATCATTTTCTCTATCTACTCTATTAAAACCAATCATAATTTTAAACACCTCCATTAAAACTGCTCTTAACCTTCTTTGCTGTGTGGTGCTTCTCCAGCTTCTCCTCCGAATTAAAGTACCTCCTTTGGTCCAATACTATCTTCCTAGCTATTTATTACATTTCCACATTTTATGTCATCTGCAAACTTTGAAATGATGCCTTATACATTTAATTTCAAATCATTAATCAATAGCAGAAATTGGTGTGGTTGTACAATAAACTCCTGAGACAATAAAGCTTATTGCATTAGTTGATGTAGGTGCGATACAATTGCATCCACAAACTGTGTATTGGAGCACTGGAGAACTGACAAAAATGGGGACAGCTGCTGCTTTCCCCATTGATAGAGGGTTTTCAGTTATTTTCATTGGTACAACTTGAACTCCCATTTTCAGATGATGAGCTGCTTCCCACTCAGACATTCATAAGGAGCAGGTCACAGATGAATCACCGGTTGTGGGGTATCAACCACAAGAGGTAATTAAATTAATTGTGCTCAACATGTATTTCCACACAAATTTTGTAATGTTATGGGACCCAAAATATTTCAGCAAGATAGGAACTGCTATCAGCAAGGGACCCCCTCACCCACTTAAAACAAAGCTAATTTTATGTGACACACAAGGCCTGCCCTTGGCTTGCCATGCTTTGCAGAAGCAGTGAGTATGTAAATCTTTCTTTGATCAATATACTACAGCAACATTAAATCAGAGAAGTTGTTACGTTCTCAAATAGAATGAAAACCAACCCCTACCACAGTGTTATATTTAATTCCATATCATTAAATGCAGGAAACAATTCTCATTAGTCAGTACAGAAACAGACTAGTCAGCATTATCATGCTGATGATGATGTTCCACCGGAATTTTCTGATTCTTTTTAATTTATCAACAAACTTTGCTTCCTTGTTCCACATTACCCAGCCTGGTAATGCAGTCAACTAACACATCCTCCCTCCTTTCCAAAATCTTTCTGATTCAGAGCATAGGCCAAGCATCAGTATGAAACCAAGAACCCTCAGGAAGAGTTTTTTTTCTCTCTTCTTGCTTTTATATTGTTTAGCTTTCCATGTTGAGCATAATTTAGGAAATTCACACCTTCAGCCAAAGATTAACCACAACAGTGTAAAGCGAAATGCAAGTGGTTGACAAGTGGTGTAAGCATTTTTATTTACCTATACATGAACTAAAGCAGTTGCACTCAGCTGTCTCATTGAAAGGAAAGGAATTTGTGTATAACATGAACTTGGAAACAAAAGTGTTCTGGATAATCTCTTTCAACAGGTCAGATATTCTGCTGCAAAGCAAAATGATTTCTTTTTGTTCTGCTTGTGTTGACTATACCATTGTTCTTAAAATGCAAAAAAAACCCACAAAACTATTTGAACAGTTATTTATCTTCTGTTGAGAAAAAGTTGTTTGAAATGTACAGAAAAATCCTCCCACCAACTAAAAATGCTTGAACATAGAAGTCCTGCTGTTTCTGCCAAACATTGCATTTTCATTCAATTTCACATCATATTGAACTAGGGTTCTGATCACTGCTGACCTACCAGAAAAAAATTTTCAACTTTCAGTTAAAGTGTTTCATCATATGAGATTCTTGGTGCCTGGACCACAATGGCTTGGAGTGAATTTCTCATGCAGTCTTTGCTCCTCACCTCATGAATTATACAACCTGGTTCCAGGGCATTATGTCTGGAGAATGTTATAGCAGACAGATGGTGTTTGCTATGACTGGAACTTTGTGGTGCACACCACTAGCACCATATTTAAAGCTGCACACCACTTCAGGTGATGTAATCCAGGAACAACTTATCACCCAATTCTATCACCAAAGCTTCTACATTCAGGACACATCCTAGAGAAAAACAAGGCTCCCTGCTTCATGGGCAGGAACCCAGACGTCTTGATGGATAGCTCATGGAGTGGAAGTGCCGGTTTTGGACTGGTGTGGACAAAGCCAGAAGTCACAAGACACCAGGTTATAATCCAACAGGTTTACTCAAAATCACAAGCTTTAAGAGCACTGATCCTTCGTCACGTGAAGTGGAGGAAAGTGCACAGGCACAGAGTTTGTAGGTGGAGAGATCAATCCAGGATAATTCCAGGCGTTTGTGAGTGTAATTATAAGTACGGATGCAGCTGACTAAAAGTGTCAAACGGTGTGAGTAAAATATCAACAGCTGAACAGTAAGTGAAGGAATGACCTATGATCTGATTAATTAAGGCAGAGAGATAATTACAAAAAATCAAAAATAAATATGGTGCTATAGACAAACCAAATGGCTGGAATAACATGGTAGGTATAAGAGTCACATGATGAATGTCTAACCAAAATAACAAGGAATCTAAAACTGTACAAACTAATAAAGGTATTGAGATCATATAGTGTGACATGAACCCAAGATCAAAGTTGAGGCCGTCTTCATGGCTATGGAACTTGGTTATCAGTTTCTGCTCAGCGATTCTGCATTATTGTGTATCTTGAAGGAGGACACTTACCCGAAGGTCAGAGGCTGAATGTCCATGATTGCTGAAGTGTTCCTGACTGAGAAGGAACACTCTTGCTTGGTGATAGTTGCATGATGTCCATTCATCAGTTGTTGTAGCGTCTGCATGGTGTTGCCAATATACCATGCCCCGGGGCATCCCTGCCTGCAGCGTATGAGAAAGACAACATTGCAAGATAATTCCAGGTAATTATGAGTGTTAAAAAGGTAGTACAAATACTGTGATTGGAGTTCCGACAGACTGAGTAACAAGTCTTTGCAGGTGATCAAAACTGTCAAGCAGCATGAATAAAATGTCAACAGCAAATGTCGGGATTACCTATGATCTGAATAATTAAGGCAGAAAGATAATTACAAAACAATCAAAAATAAGATGGTGCTAGAGACAAACCAAATGGATGGAACAACATGATAGGTAAAAGAGTCACATGACAAAGGTCTAACCAAAATAACAAGTATTAACCACGTCCAAACACATGGATTTTAAACAAGTTCTCTAGCCTCTCAGGCTTAACAATGCATTGTTAATGCATCTCTCCTGGTCAATGTCCCAATCCCCATTCTCATTATTATCCTCAGACTATTGATGTGATTCTCCCATTTTGTCTGCATTCAAGATATTACCACCCCTCCCCCATGTCAGTTCCAGTGAAGGAGACAGCATGCCACAAGACTAAGATCAAATATGTAAGAAAGGGCAAACTGAAGGGTGACCAGTTAGATGTCTTTAAATTATGCAGGAATCTGATAAAGTAAGTGTAGAAATAATATCACTAATGGTGGGGAAAATATAACTAGGAGTCATGAGCACAAGAAAGTTATATGTCCAATAGGAGTGATTAGATTGATTAGAGTGATTAGATTAAAATATTCAATCTCATAAAAGTTAAGATGACTAACAAATTCATTTAAGGAGAAGCAGAATAAATGAGTGAGGAGAAAGCAGTAGAAGGATAAGCTGATATTTTTGATGGAGAAGTGTGAGGAAGCAAGTGTGGCAACCAAACATCACCATGACTCTGCTGGATTGAATGAACTAATTTCATGCTGTAAACACCATGAAGTAATTTCCTAAATATATTTTTTAAAATTTCTTTCAAAGAATCCAGAAATGAGCTGGTGGGGCAAACTGCTCTCAGCCAAACGAGGAAACACTCAATCAAAAGCCAAACAAAATTGCTTCCTCATTCAGCTATTGCCCATTAGCTTAGAGAAAATTATATAAATCATGCAATGTTTGTATTCATAAGTTTAAGTTTTATGGCAAAACAGAAAGAAATAAAATAATAGCATGCCAATCAGCATCTGTATATTGGAAAAGAAAATTAACATTGAGTGCATATTCTTCACTAAGATGCTAATGTGTTTATTTATGGACAATAGACTGATTTTTAACTTGGAAAAGCCCATGGATTTGGATGCAAGTCAGTAACGGAAAGGGAGGGGTTACGTGGTTAAAATCAACTTCTGCATTTACTTCAAATGTACTCAATTGCTAGTGCACAAGCTCTTTGGGAGAAATTGTTTCCATTAACTATATGTGGATCATTCAGTTAAATTAGTTTTGTTTGTAGGAGTTGCTGCAGAAATGACATGTGTAGACAACAATCTCCCTTTGGGCTTCACTCCAGAATTTTCATTAGGGTTTTTCTCCTTTAGTTTTCAACTCTATTGCCTTGTGGATAGATTAGATTAGATTAGATTACAGTGTGGAAACAGGCCCTTCGGCCTGGAATTGAACCCGGGTCTCTGGCGCTGCGAGGCAGCAGTGCTAACCACTGTGCCACCGTGCCGCCCACTACATGACAACAATTAGATTAGATTAGATTACTTAGATTACTTACAGTGTGGAAACAGGCCCTTCGGCCCAACAAGTCCACACCGACCCGCCGAAGCGTAACCCACCCATACCCCTAAATTTACCCCTTTACTTAACACTACGGGCAATTTAGCATGGCCAATTCACCTGACTTGCACATCTTTGGACTGTGGGAGGAAACCGGAGCCCCCGGAGGAAACCCACGCAGACACGGGGAGAACGTGCAAACTCCACACAGTCAGTCGCCTGAGTCGGGAATTGAACCCGGGTCTCTGGCGCTGCGAGGCAGCAGTGCTAACCACTGTGCCACCGTGCCGCCCATAGCTTGGGAGCTTGGTTCAGGAGTGCCAGGGTGTATGCACTTGGCCTTGCACAGCATATCGGAGGGCTAAATTTCCCAAGTTCCTCTGAAACTTTAGCCTGGGGATGCACATTTCCTCTTCTTTTTCTGTAGTATGTATGTGGTGCAGACTGCTCTGACTGCTAAGATCTTCCTTGCTCGTGCCCTCAGGCCATTGCAGCAAGTCAGGTCTCTGTTGCAGACTGCACTACCTCCACCTGTGTTTTGTCTTCTGGTTGTATTGACATCTTATTGTCTGTCAAGTTACAATGCACTAGTCTGTGCATATTTTAACAATAATCTTTTATTGATAAGCTTACGATTTCCACAGTTAACACACCTCTATTCATGTGATCCTGTATCAACATTACAACTTGAGCTCTTCAGCTCATGCTGTTTACCATCACCCTACCTATGCAGGATCAGTCACAGCTATCTGGAAATGAGGCAGAATGCAGGTAACTGACAGAACAGCCTGAGTGTGAGAAGTGGAAATACTTTGAGTGGAGCTTCCATTTGATCCCTCATGTCATCATATCTGTCATGGCCCAACTGCATTGCATCTGTGCTGCAGAGTACCTAGTACAGATTACTGTGATTCTGTGAGGTGAAAGATAAGGGTCTATTAACTTAATGAATGTATCAGATATGTTGTGCATAGTGGTTTTGAGGCTGTGCATGGACCTGTTGAAAAGAAATATTATAACAGTCCTGGTGCTAACCACTCCAGCAGTGGAATAGATTGCATTTCAGTGACGTGAGATTCACTGCCCTACAGTCTTGTGATCAAGCATTCCAATTACTTTGTCATCATGATAAAGTCCACTTTGAAGATCTGTTAGTGCACTGCTCATTTTCTGCTGTTCCTCCAGCCTCCTCCAGGTTACAGCATCTGCAAGTTAACAATTCTCCAGATCCTAATGGATTTTATCCTATGTCTTAAAAGAAGTAGCTTGTGAAATATTGATATATTGGCTTTAATTTTCCAAAACCCATTAAATTCAGGGAAGATTCCTTTAGAATGGAAAAAAGCTAACGTAATGCCTTTTTGCAAAAAAAGGGAGGAGGCAGAAAGCAGAAAACTGTGAGTCAGTTAGCTTAACATCTTCCATTGGGAAACTGTTTGAAGCTATTAGTAAATATTAGGGTGTGTGGCTAAGTTCAAAGTAATCAGAGTCAACATTGTTTTGTCAATGGAAGTGATTTTTACCTAATTTGCAGGAGGTTTTCGAAGAAGTAACTTGTGCTGTTGTTAAAGGGAAAGCAGTGGGTGTATTGTATTTAGATTTCCAGAAGGCATTTGATTAGGTACCAGATTGAAGATTACTGCAGGAAATAATAGTCATGATTTGGAGATGCCGGTGTTGGACTGGGGTGTACAAAGTTAAAAATCACACAACACCAGGTTATAGTAACAGGTTTAATTGGAAGCACACTAGCTTTCGGAGCGATGCTCCTTCATCAGGTGATAGTGGAGGGCTCGATCGTAACACAGAATTTATAGCAAAAATTCAGTTACATCACACTGTAAATTTTTGCTATAAATTCTGTGTTACGATTGAGGCCTCCACTATCACCTGATGAAGGAGCGTCACTCCGAAAGCTAGTGTGCTTCCAATTAAACCTGTTGGACTATAACCTGGTGTTGTGTGATTTTTAACTTTGCAGGAAATAAAATCTCATTATGTAGGGGGGTAGTCTATTGGCATGGGTAGAAAATTAGCTTGCTCACAGAAAGCAAAGAATGAGAATAGATGATTTTTTTCAGGCTGGCAGGATGTCGCAAGTGGTGTGCCATTGGGGTCAGTTCTGGGGCCACAAGTCTTTAATCTATATAAATCATTTGGAACAAGCAATTGAAGGTATGGTAGCTAAATTTGTGACGACACAAAGATAGGAACACAAGTTGTGAAGAGGACATAAAGCTATAAAGGGTTAAGTGAGTGGGCCAAAATCTGGCAAATGGAGTACAATGAGGGAAAGTGTGAAATAGTCCATTTTGACAGAAAGAATAAAAATTAGGATATTATCTTAATAATGAGAGTTTGCAGAGCTCTGCGAGGCAGAAATACCTGGGTATCCCAGTGCATGAATTATAGATTAGTATGCAGGTACAGCAAGTAATCAGAAAAACTAACAGAACGTTATGTTTTATTGTGAGGGGAATTAAATGCAAGAGCAGGGGTGTTATGCTTCAGTTATACAGAGCATTGGGGAAACCTCATTTGGAATACTGTGTACTGTACTTATCATACATACGGAAGGATGTTGATGCATTGGAAGCAGTTCAGAGATGGTTTACTAAGAGTCAAATGTGACTCAATTGAAACATAAGATCGTTAGGGGTCATGACTGGATGGATGTTGAAAGGACAATTTAGAAGTAGAGGTCATAATTTAAAAATAAGGGTGAGCCCATTTAAAACAGAGATGAGATTTTCTTTCTCCAAGAAGGTTGAGGGTATTTAGATTTCCCTTCCTCACCAGGCAATAGATAGAGAATCTTTAAATATTTATAAGGGAGAGATAGGTATATTCTTGATTAGGAAGTGGATAAAAGATTATTGGAAATATGCAGGACTGTAAAGATGAGGTTAAAATCAGATCAGCCACAGCCTTATTGAATAGCAGAGCCTGCTCGCTGGGCTGAATGGCCGACTCTGGTTCCTTGTTTGTATGTTTTTAATATTCACCCACATTGATATTGCTCAGTATCTCTCTGATAACATTTATTTACCCCTTCCAACAATACCCAATAATGTTCAAACACCTGTCAAGAATAGTCATCAATCTCTCAATAATACTTAACCCTCTCAACAATTTTCAACCCTGTTCACACAGCGTTCACCCAGCCAACCACCTAATAATTTAATCACCACTCCTGACAATGTTTACCTGCCTGAAGCAACATTGCAGGAAATTTTTACGTTCTCTCCAGCCAATGCTTACCTCATCTACCCATCATGTTCATTCTCCCTTGTGACAACATGTACACTCCATTTGGGGTTATGAGGATATGCAGGGTTTTTTTCCACTGGAACACAGGAGATTGAGGGGTGGAGGATGAGCTTAAGGAGGGCAGTAAGACCTGACAGGCAGAGATGAACAGTATTGGGATTAAGGGTGTGGGCATTGTCTGGGAGTGGGAGTGGGGTGGGGGGGGAGGTGGATAGCTGAGGCATGGTGAGCATTGTCAGGTATGAGGGATAGGTCGACCATTGTTAAAAGTGAACATTGCAGCAGGTCAGGCAGCATCCAAGGATCAGGAGAATCGATATTTCAGGCATGAGCCCTTCATCAGGAAAGAAGGGCTCATGCCTGAAACATCGATTCTCCTGCTCCTTGGATGCTGCCTGACCTGCTGCGCTTTTCCAGCAACACACTTTCAGCTCTGATCTCCAGCATCTGCATTCCTCACTTGCTAATTGCCAGGATAAGGCGAAGCAGGTTTCTCATTCTGGAATTAACTCACCACTTGGCCTCCTATCTATTCATTACATGATTCAAAGTGGAACTGACATGCTAAGTGGAAAAGTACAATGTTGTCTGCACTGGCTAACATTTCTGGAACTGACCAGAAAACCTGGGCCTCAATTTTGCAAACAATTCAATCAAATTGTACTTCATCATAACTTTTGAAAGTAAGATATATAGTGCTCAATGATCCAGTTCCAATTTCAATATTGCGGATCCTCTTCTGAATGCCTTTTGTAGGGAAATAATTTCTATATATCATCTATATTTGAATGTTTCTATGATTTTAAACAAATGTGTAAGGAGTTTAAGACCCTAGAGTGACCCCTAGTGAGGATGAAATGGAGTTTCACCCTACTGGGCATAAATAACAATGTGTGCAATTAAGTTAGAGTGAAGAGAGAAGCACATGGACAGAATAATTTTAATGTAACCACAATATTCAATACTATCTAAATGGAGTCAAGTTAGGTAAAGGGTAAGTACAATGAGATCTAGGTGTTCTTATAAGTCAGTCAATGAAAACAAGCATGCAGGTACAGCAGACAGTGAAGAAAGCTAATGGCATGCTGGTCTTCATAACAAGAGGAATTGAATATAGGAGCAAAGAGGTCCTTCTGCAGCTGTACAGGGCCCTGGTGAGACCCGCACCTGGAGTAGTGTGTGCAATTTTGGTCTCCAAATTTGAGGAAGGACATTCTGGCTATTGACAGAGTGCAGCATAGGTTCACAAGGTTAATTCCCGGAATGGCGGACGACCTATGTCGAAAGATTGGAGCAACTGGGCTTGTATACACTTGAGTTTAGAAGGATGAGAGGGGATCTGATTGAGATGCATAAGATTATTAAAGGATTCAACACTCTGGAAGCAGGAAGCATGTTTCTGCTGATGGGTAAGTCCAGAACGAGAGGACACAGTTTAAAAATAAGGGGTATACCATTTAGAGCAGAGTTGAGGAGAAACTTCTTCACCCAGAGAGTGGTGGGTGTATGGAATGCTCTGCCCCTGAAGGCAGTGGAGGCTAAATCTCTGGATACTTTCAAGAAAGAGCTGGATAGGGTTCTTAAAGATATTGGAATCAAGGGTTATGGGGATAAGGTAGGAACAGGATACCGATTGTGGATGATCAGAATGAATGAGGTAAAAACAATGACTGCAGATGCTGGAAACCAGATTCTGGATTAGTGGTGCTGGAAGAGCACAGCAATTCAGGCAGCATCCGAGGACAGGCAAAATCGACGTTTCGGGCAAAAGCCCTTCGGCTTTTGCCCGAAACGTCGATTTTGCCTGTCCTCGGATGCTGCCTGAATTGCTGTGCTCTTCCAGCACCACTAATCCAGGATCAGAATGAATGGCCTACTCCTGCACCTTTTGTCTATTGCCCAGTTGCTGATTACCACGTGCACGTAGCTTTAATAAGGAATAAACAGAGTTCTAAAGAAGCCTAAGCTTAAAAACAGCCCTTGACCTTGCCTTCTCCTCAACCAGTTTGTCTTGAAACCCAATTCTTAGATGTTGGAATAAAACTGCATGGCAATAGAGGGACAACAAAATCTTATAAATGCAAATTAATATGCAAATACAACCTATTATCTTAAGCTTGATGTGGATTTTGCCACCAGCTGGCCGTCTTTAACTGATGCTGTAACGTATGTGTTATCTTTCACAGCATAAGGAATAAAATATGGATAATGTCGTAATAGAGAATCAGACTTTTATTATAGCTCACTAATATATACAAATATTACGTCCACACAGACAGTAACGTGTGAGTTCACATTAAACTATTCGGTTACAAACAGCAGTATGCTTCCATGAGTGTGTCATGCTTCAACTGACCCCCAATAAAGGTTGTCATTCACATAGTCTGCCATTACATACTAGATTAGAGTGGTGCTGGAAAAGCACAGCAGGTTAGGCAGCATCTGAGGAGCAGGAGAATCAATGTTTTTCCCTTCCCAAATGGTTGAAGATGCCCTCCAACGCAGCGTGTCCACGTCCCGCACCTCTGCCCTCAAACCCCACCCCTCCAACTGCAACAAGGACAGAACCCCCCCTGGTCCTCACCTTCCACCCTACCAACCTTCGCATAAACCGCATCATCCGCCAACATTTCCGCCACCTCTAAACAGACCCCTCCACCAGGGATATACTTCCCTCCCCACTCCTTTCCACTTTCTGCAAAGACCGTTCCCTCTGTGACTACCTGATCAGGTCCACACCCCCCAAACAACCCACCCTCCCCTCCTGACACCTTCCCCTGCCACCGCAGGAATTGCAAAACCTGTGCCCAACCCCCTCATCTCCAACCAAGGCCCCAAAGGAACCTTCCACATCCATCAAAGTTTCACCTGCACATCCATCAATGTCATTTATTGCATCCGGTGCTCCCGACGCAGTCTCCTTTACATTGGGGAGACTGAAAGCCTTCTCGCAGACCACTTTAGGGAACATCTCTGGGACACCCGCAACAATCAACCCCACCACCCCATGGCACAACATTTCAACTCCCCCTCCCACTCTGCTGAGGGCATACAGGTACTGGGCCTCCTCCACCGTTATTCCCTCACCACCTGATGCCTGGAGGAAGAATGTCTCATCTTCCACCTCAGAACACTTCAACCCCAGGGCATCAATGTGGACTTCACCAGTTTCCTCATTTCCCCTTTCCCCACCTTACCCCAGTTCCAACCTTCCAGCTCAGCATCATCCTCATGACCTGTCCTACCTGCCAATCTTCCTTCCCACCTATCCGCTCCACCCTCCTCTCTGACCTATCACCTTCATCCCCGCCCCCATTCACCTATTGTACTCTTAGCTACCTTTGCCCAGCCCCACCCCTCCCATTTATCTCTCCACCCCGGAGGGTCCCTGCCTTCATTCCTGATGAAGGGCTTTTGCCCAAAACGTTGATTTTCCTGCTCCTCTGATGCTGCCTGACCTGCTCTGCTTTCCAGCACCACTCTAGTCTAGACTCTGATCTTCAGCATCCGCAGTCCTCACTTTTGCCATTACATACTACCTATTGTTAGTCACAAACAGTTTCCATTAACAGCTATTCTCCTAAGCAGATCGCTATCCAATCCTTTGTCCAACTGCTCTTTTCTCTCTTTGGGCTCTAACCCCACCTATTGTTTACTCCTTACCTCCTACCCGACATATAACCAACATTTTCCTAGATACTATCAATTCTGACAAAGGATCATCAGACTTAAAACTTTGATTCTGATTTCTCTTCACAGCTGCTGCCAGACCTGCTGAGCTTTTCCAGCAATGACTGTTTTGGTTCCTAATAAAATTACATCGAAGACCTTTATACCCTCAGGCCACATGCTGTGATGCAATGTTTATTGCAATGTCAAACGCATATTTCTTAAAGGTATATCGATATACTGTGACTCTAAAAGAGATATCGACACACTGATCATGGCAGATAGGTTAATCCTTCAATCACCATATTATTTTAGTATATCTGTGTTGTACATTGTCCAAACCCAATATTCCTACAGTGCAGCACACAAAACAAAATGAACTCTGGATTAATCTGATTGATCTCTATATAACTGGAAAATCACTTTCTTCCCTTTATCTTGAGTTAGAAAATGAAGCTGAGCATATCAATAACCACTAGTCCTCAGACCTCCTTGGATACTGTATATGCTTGAGTAATAGTCAAATTTCTTTGACTACTTTTTAAGAGTTAAATTTATGGGGTTGACTATTACATGGATATTACATTTGAGGAGCTGAAATTCATGCCTGTCAAAATTCATACCATATCATTAGAATCCTAGTTGATCTCTGAACAAATTAATAATGAAAACACAATGAATTACGGTAATTCTGAAAACCTGGAGAACAGTGAGACACTGGCAGACTGACTCATAAATATTAATCTGTGAAGAATTGGGGTCAATTTTTATGAGGTATGTGGAAAATTCTAGATTTTTTTGGCCAAAAATAGGATGTTAATGTTTACATGAGATTGACTATTACATGAGTATATATGGTAAATCCTTTCCAATACATTGATGACCATTTCGGTGTTGCTTCTTGCTTTCATCCAGAACTGGAAAAAGTATTAATTCTGTTTCTACCATTCTCTCATGTTTCATAACTGACTCTTTCCTTCCCTTCCTAAATTTTTATCTTCATTTCCGGGGGCTGGGTATCCATCAATATTTCACTATAAACTTGACATTAGCTGATTAGTATTGATTTTCACTCTCTGCAGACAGGTAATTCCAAACAGCTCAGGAAATGGCAGGGTCACTTATCTCAGGCTTCCACATTGAAATTACTAAATTGATGAACAGCATCCTGTATCGATGCATGTGTTAGAGGCGAGCAGGAAATGAGTCTCACCAAGACATAAACTTTAAAAGTACTGACTTCAAGAAGGGTGGTGACCATCCTGACAATTTTTTTTAGGTATTCATTAAGTCCAACAATTCTGTCAGAGGGACTTAGCACCTGTGGGAAGACTCTGGAAATAAAATCTGCTCCACAGGAATCCCATTTATCTTTTATTTAGTCCCTAAACTGAGGGGGTTCTCAATCCCTTGCTTATAATGTTTTCTCCCCACACTACCAGTGCACAGCAGTAGTGCTTATACTTTCCTACAACATCTGTGTTGTGTGTATGTAAATGTGCAGTGACCCAGTAAAGACACCATGTCAAAAAACTATATTCCACCACCAGGAAAATACACATATGACCAGTGAACCAGTAACAAGCAAAGCCCAATAGAGACAGTACTTACATCAAGAAAGTCAAGGGCGAGGTCAGGGATTAAATTAATAGTTATTTTTCATACAACGTATGTACTTGCTTTGCATTAATATGTCAAGAAGGTTAAAGTGGACGATTGATATAGATAAACTACCATCTACCAGAAATAAAAGTAAATTAACGTGCCCTCATTATGGAAAGTCCTCTTCAGGAGGCAATACTTCTGATGAAAGATAAATCAGGAAAGCTACATGAAGAGGATAGATACAGGGCAGCAAGGCACAAGCTATTAAGCTCAACACATTATTTGTCACATGTTCATTCGTTCTCTAGTATCAGTGAACCACCCTTGACTGCCAGTTCTATGCTGCGCTTTTAAAAATTCATTCATGAAATACAGGCATTGCAGAAGGCTTTATGTAAGGCCCACATAAGAGATTATAATTTAAAATTAAAATGCATGCATTTGGGGTAGTGTACTGACATGGATAGAGAACAGGTTGGTAGACAGGAGATAAAGAGTAGGAATAAACAAGTCATTTTCTGAGTGGCAGCCAGTGACTAGAGGGATACCATAGGAATCAGTGCTTGGACTCCAGTTATTCATATTATATATTAATGATTTAGGTTAAGGATTTAACTGTAATATTTCCAAGTTTGCTAACAACGCATAGCTGAGTGAAGGGTGAACTGTCAGGAGGATACAGAGATACTTCAGTATGAGTTTGTCAAGTTGAGAGAGTGGGCAAATGCATAACACATGAAGTATATTGTGGATAAATATGAGGTTATCCACTTTGATAGCAAAGTAGGAAGGCAGATTATCTGAATTACAATAGATTGGGCCAAGGGTTAAGGATAGTCCTTGCACACCAATCATACAAAATAAGCGCGTAAATGTGGCAAGTGGTGAAAAGGCAAATGGTATGTTAACCTTCATAGCAAATTTGAGTATATGAGCAGGGATGACTTACTGCAATTATCCAGGGCCTTGGTGAGATCACACCTGGAGTATTGTGTGCAGTTTTAGTTTTCTTATGTGAGGATATTCTGGGCTATGTGGGACTGCAAAGACTTACCAAACTAATCGCTGGGATGGCAGGACTGACATACGAAAAGAAACTGGATCAGTTGGAACTATATTAACTGGAGATTAGAAAAATGAGGGAGGGATCTCAGAAACCAATAAACTTCTAATAGGAACAGTCAGGGTAAACATAGGAAGAGTGTTCCTGATTGACCATGTGGAACAGAGATGAGGAGGAAGTTCTTCACTGGGAAAGTGATTAGCCTGAGGAATTCTATGCCAAATAAAGCAGTTGTGGCCAAAACATTGAATCTAACTCCTTGCAAACATTCAGTTCTTAGGGCTAAACTGATCAAAACATAAAGGGAGAAAGCAGGAACAGGACAAAGTTGGATGATCAGCTGCGATTATACTTTAAGCACAGCAGGCTCAAAGGACCAAATGACCTACTCCTATTTTCTCTGTTGGTTTGCCATCAACAACATCGCTGGTTGCTAGGTTATTGTCCATCCCTAGTAGCCCTTGAGAAGGCCCATTTCATGTAGGTAGATTTGCATTGCCATTAAGAATGGAGTTCCTGTAGCTAATTCATATGGCTATAATAAAACTTAATAACGTATCTTGAAATGATTTTTTAGATTAGATTAGATTACATTACAGTGTGGAAACAGGCCCTTCGGCCCAACAAGTCCACACCGCCCCGCCGAAGCGCAACCCACCCATACCCCTACATTTACCCCTTACCTAACACTACGGGCAATTTAGCATGGCCAATTCACCTGACATGCACATCTTTGGACTGTGGGAGGAAACTGGAGCACCCGGAGGAAACCACGCAGACACGGGGAGAATGTGCAAACTCCACACAGTCAGTCGCCTGAGGCGGGAATTGAACTCGGGTCTCTGGCGCTGTGAGGCAGCAGTGCTAACCACGGTGCCACCCACAATTTATGAACATCCATCTAAACTTAAAATACTATCTCTATTTCTCTCTGTATGGATTCTGCCTGAGTTTCCCCAGCATTTGGTTTTATTTTAATAACATCTCAGAATGAGGGTTATTCCTGCTCATCTCAAGAAGCTGCACTTGGAGTCTTTTAGATTGGCATGGCTCTGTGCTGGAGTTGTCACAATGTTCAGTTTGACCAGGAAAGTCTCCTGTGCTTATCATCCAAGACCTGAGGGGGGCTTAAATCCACAACTTCTGGCCCAGAGATAGGGATGCTATGGCATCTCAAGGTTGTAGTTCTTTTGTTTCTTTGAATTGGCTTTAAGTGGCTTGTCCACCTTGTTATCTAAGGCACTTTGCTCTGCCAGTTTCTAAGTCTAATGCCATTAAAAAAAATAACAATTTGCTTTTCTTGGATTATAAGTGATTATTTAATATTGAAATAGATCACCAGTCTGCCCACTGATCTCAAGTTACTTATATCCCTTTGAATTTCTTGATCCTATTTGAACTTGTATGTCCTGATTTAGCGTCATCCACAAACTTTAATAGTCAACAACATAGTCCTTCATGAAGGTGATTAATTGATATAGTGAAAAGCTGAGGCTTGGAGAATACTACTCATCACATTTTCTTTACACTTTTGTAAGACTATATCAATTAGTATCTGATGATATTTGTTTGAAACTTGCAATCAATGAATCACATTAGTGAAGATCTCATAATGTTACGATAACCAATTATGTAATAAATATCAGGACAATCAAACTAAAAAACAAGCATTTACATTGTGCCCTTTATGACTGCGGGATGCTCAAGCATATTGTACTGAACTTAAAAAAACTTTCAACTGTAGTACATACATTGTTGGAAAATGCAATAGCATTGCACACCTGATGTTGTTTTTGGAATAAATTGGCAAAAAACAAAGATTTACGCGACTCTACTTTGAATGATGCAGAGATCTTATATCTTCATCTAAGAGGATACACCTCCCTCAGTACGACATGCAGCATCAGCCTGAAGGGTGATTTTAAGTCTGCGTAAGTGAATGGAAGTTAAAATCCTGACCAATCTTCTGTTGGTGTGTCTCTTTCTCTATCTGCAATCCCAACTCTTTTCTATTCTGTTTCTCAGATGTAATTATAACATTTAATTTTTCCATTGATAATTAATTAGACCACATTCAAGATAACAAGGTATCCTCTAGTTTCTAAATAGGATTGAAAAACATTCCAATATAATTTTATTACCGAAGCTTTTTAGATTTAATATATTGACATATTGGGGAGAGGGGAGGAGAGGTGGTTGTGCATTTTAGCACTTTGCTTACAATGCAGGGTGCACTTTTAAGTAACAAGTGATGGACAAAACTACCAATGCCAAATCTAGCTTTGTGACTGTAGCTGAGGCCTCCAATAACATGTTTAATAAAAGTATTCAAAATATTCAGGAAAAATCCAAATGAGCATTTTCTTTGAAATATAAACTTTTTCAATTTTGTCATCCAGAACAATAGGCTTTTAAAAAAATAACAAAACATAATTCTCACTGCCTCGAGGTGTACACACTTTGAACAGAGGCTGTCAATTTATTTGAATGAAATACAAATGTTCATTAACAATTCCAGGAATCTCCATACTTTAGTTAATGCAATAAAAACAAGATAGTGTCCGTGTGCAATTGAAACACAGCTCCAGTTCCATAATAGGCTTTACTCAAGGACACACATAACAGATGATATCAGTATTTAGCAATTTTTATATAGATGCTGAGCACATTGGAATAAAGGTCGAGCGGAAATGGCAGGTTTCTGATTTTCAAGAAAATGGTTGCACTTCATCTGTGAACCTAATGAACACTGGCTCATCATATCGTCACCATTATGGTCTCAGTCAACGCCCACACAAACAAATCCAGCAGCAATCATAGAGTTAAAAAAGTAGCAGGAAGTATACCCTTTTTTTTATCACCATCTAATTCCAAAGTTAACTAAGTAGCATTAGGTCTGCTCTACAGTTTGGAATATTCTGAATATGAATACTAATTAATAGGTTGCCAAATGCCAAAAGAATTCAAATAAATTTAATACAAACCAATTTAACACTAGATGTTATTACCAGTAATTTATTAATGTTGCATTTTTTGAGAAATAATTACCCATTTAAAAGTTTTCATGCAGCTCTAAAAAGATTAGAGAGATTTTTGATAAGACTTTATGCAATAAGAACACATGGAATATTCAAAAAATAAATCTACATTAAAAATAATTTTTACTTAATATATTTATACACATTACAATTTCGGACCAAACTGATCCTTTTTAAAGGAGTGTAAGCCTCTTCTCGTGGATACTGGAAGACAGTCCGAGGACACTTTCAGACTCCCCCATTGGCACTATTCAGTACCATTCTGATTGCATCGGTTTTGAGTGTAACACATAGTCTTTGGTTTTCATTTGGATTAACTGATTTTAAGAAATTCAACCAACTGTCTGCTAATGGAGGGATTCTATATCAGCCTAATTCCATTTCCATTGCTTCAGAGCTTCTTCAGAACACCAGAATTGACCAAAACAACTACTCATTTATCTGTACAGTGAACTAATTATTCATTATGAAGATATTACGCAACTTCCTCTATATAATCTGCCACATCACTTAAGTGAGAAATGGTGTGGTCCAGTGTCAAATCGTCGACCTACAAAATATAAAACAAAAGTCACTAAAACATTTTCACAGAAAAAATAGCAAAGTTATTGCAAAATGTATTAACATGTTTTAAAAATCACAAGGAATAACGCTGTTTAAACTAGTTTTCATCTAAAAGATTAGACTAATTTAAAACTGGCACAGCTATTTACAAAATGAGTAAAAATATAGACTGCCATTAATAAACATTTAGCAGCTTCTTAGAACAATGAAATATTTATATTTAGCTAATACTTAATCTGTCACTATTCACTGATAAGATTATATTCTCAAAAGCCACTTTATTAGATTTCAAAAGGCACACAGTTCTTGAATATTTTTATTTATACTCAGTAGTTCTGCAAACCTTATCATCAGTACAAAGATCCTCCCCCTCCACAGAAATATCCTCTTCAATTTCTTCACCAATGCTCACTTCACTCTTGGTTTTATCTGAACGCTGACTGCCACTAAAACAAAGACAGAGTGACAATATCATTGGATTAATACCACTGTTGTAAAAAGCAATCTGGTTCACTAATGTCTCTTAGGGAGGAAAAGCTGTCATTCTTAGTCTGGTCTATATGTGGCTCCAAATCTCCAGCAGCATGGCTGACTTTTAACTGCCCTTTGAAATGGTTTGGTAAAATCAATAGGTTAAAGGGCAATTAGGGATGCGCAACACTGCTGGCCAAGCCAAAGGCATTCACATCCCTTGAAGGAATGAAGACAAAAGAAAAGGCAAGAGGCTTTTTCAGGGATATATGGTCAAAAGACTTCTTCAGGGATGAATGGTGAAGGGGCTTCACAGGGAATGCAACTGTAGATATAAACTGGAAACATATTAGCGAGCTACAGATTCCTAGTTGTATTTCTCTGCTGCTGATGCTCTAAATTACAGTGCAATGTCCACCCTTGGCAGAAATTATAGGGTAAATAGATAAATTATTCTTACACTGTACATTTCAGCTGAATACTGAATAAAACTACCTAGGACAATGGCAGCAGGTGCACGGAAACAGCACCACCTCAAGTTTCCCTCAAAGTAATCAATCGCCTGGATGTGAACTATATTGCCACTCCACCACAATTACTGGTCAAAAGCCTAGAACTCCCTTCCCAACATAACTGTAGTTGTAGCTATGTAACATGGGCTGCAGCAATTCAAGAAAAGTGACTCATCACCACCTTAAGGGCAATTACGAATGGGTTAAAAATGCATAGCTGACAACAAAGAAAATCTAGAGTATAATCTTAATAAAGTGAAAAGGAGCACATCCTTTATAGTTAATAAAAAGAAAAAAAAAACTATTAAGGCACTGCCTAATACGGAATATCTAAGTCTCACAAATATCATCATGCTGCTGTTAACTCCAGCTTGCAACGAGATCTTCCCTTTTCTGAATGTTTATAAATGTTTACATTATCACTATTACTGTGGCCAGATCTGAATACAATACTCCATATGTTTTCTAATCAATTTGCCCTCTATGAATGTATGATACGAATGTCAGAAACAGCAGCCGGAATAGGCCATCTGGCCTGCTGAGCATGCTCTGCAATATGATCATGGCTGATCTTTTTGGAAAATCAGCTCAGCTTACCTGCCTGCTCACCATAACCTTTAATTCCTTTATATCTATCTTCGCCTTAAAAACATGCAACGAGGTAGCCTCAACTGCTTCATTAAGTAGGGAACTTCATGGATGAAGAAGTTCCTCCTCAACTCAGTCCTGAATCTGCTCACCTTTATTTTGAGGCTTTGCCCCTTTGTTCAAGTTTCATCTGCCAGTGGAACCAACCTCCTTGCTTCTATCTTATCCATTCCCTTCATGTTTTTATAAAACTTCCCCCTCACTGTTCAAAGTTCCAATGAGTATAGTACCAGTCTACTCAATCTCTCTCCTCATCAACCAGCCCTCTCAATTTCGGAATCAAATTAGTGTACCTCGTCTGCATCCCCTCCATTGCCAGTATATCCATTCTCAAGTAAGGAGACCAAAACTGTACACTGTACTCCAGGTGTGGCCTCAACAGAATCCTAAATAGCTGAGCATAACCTCTCTGTTTTTAAACTCCATCCTTCTACCAATGCACTTGCAAACCAACGTTTTGTGATTCAATGCTTTTAAATTATTTTTAACTGCAAAAGACTCCATCAATGTTTCCAATATACTTGCCTTGGCTTTAGTGCAAACATATTACCATTCTTTCTCAAATATTAAAAGCAGCTTTCAATTCAGGTGACAAACTTCTGAATTATTTTACTTTCTTTTTGCTTATGCTCACAAGCAGATTCTAACAGCACAAATCTGATATTGAACCTTCACTGCATTTCAGAAACAATTCAGTACTCAAGTATTTCAACAGTCAGATCCTCAGATAAAAGTTAGACCACTGACCAAATGATTTACTCAGTATCTGAAAGTATGTCATATTACCAGAATATGAAAATAAACATTTAAGTTAGGATGATAAAACTTGCAATACCTGACAAAATCATCATCGTAATATTCTTCTTCATCACCTGCTCCTAAGGTAGAGATTTGAAATGAGAATTTTAGCAATATGTAATTGTGTTAAAATACTATTTCTCCTGACTGTTTATGTAATTATTTTGAATTGCTCATATTACTGTTACTGACTAAATCCCTGTGGAAACTTCTTTTCATTCATTACGTTATCAACCAGGCCAGACTCCTCAAAACATTTCAAGAAAGTTGCCTGGACCCTATCTTTGCAAGTTGTTTTAAGCAGGTGTAAGGTGGATAGTCGAGGATTGATGCAACTGGCCCAACCACTTAGCTTTAAACAAAACAGAATTTATTTGCATGATTACAGAATTAAACAAATAAAAGTAACCGAAAATAGAACAACCACCTATCTGAAAACACTCCTTTGTAAAAAATATCAAACATTGGAGAGATATCAAAGAGAGGGAGGATCAGCATGGACCTGCTTTTTTGGGTCCAGCAGCTTCACAATGGACTGGTTGCTAAAACCAAACCAAACCAGAGTAACATGGAGCTAGGAGAACTGGTCATTCCCTTTTCATTGTACAAGAGATTTTTCTAAACTTGAAAGCCTTTTTCCTGAGGCAGTATCTGTTAGCTATAATCAAATTAGCCCTAAAACCCAAAGCCAGATCTCTCGCAACTCTGCATTTTTACCCTTCTGAAAAAAAAACCAAGGACAACATAACCGTGTTAAAGGAGCAGCATCACAACTATTTTAGGATTCTCAACTTTAGTTTTATCACTGAGTATTATCAGCAAAGCAAGCAAAAAGTTAATTCCTGGCAATTTCAGTAATTACTGCTTGTATCAGCATCTATAAAAATTGGAAAGAGCAATTTAAAATTAATTCTGCAGTGACCAATGCATATTAGTCATTGATTCAATAGAAGACAGAATGCTGTTCTCATTACTTGCAAGTTAGGTAATGTGACTGAAAACCAAAAATGGAAAGTAGGACATATGTATTTAAAGAGTGACTTTATGCACAAGATTGAGTGCTTGACATTGGAGGAGAGAAACAGTGATATACACAGAGAATGGGCATGAGAAAATGTAACTAGAAAAGGAGAGGAAGAAGAATGCAAGAGTCAGACATCAACTATTAAGAAAGAAAAATTAGGAGACAGAATATTGGAAAAATGAGAAAATGCAGAAAGAAATGAGGTTTGTAGTTATCTCTTGATTAATGATGTATCAGGTAGATATACAGATGGTAAATTAATGAGGCGAAATTCCCAGTGAAAAACAGCCTTTTCAATTTTAATTAAAAAAATGAATAGAACACAGCTTCCAAACTAGTATCAAAATACAGGAAATCAGCCATCATAGAACTCAACTCCCTCTTCCCCAATAACATTCCCTTAATTCCCTTTACACCACGACCAAGAAAAACTGAACATATATAAAACATATCCATAGCATGTAGAAAATTAAGTTAGAAAATAAAATCTGAACTTTCAACATTTTGAAATTTACTGAAACATTTTTTTGAGGTTTGAGAGGACAGAGGAACTGCACAGCACATTGCACTAGAACCTTTATCTCTAGAACCTGGGTCTAAATATAACCCAGACTGACAATAATAAAGGATATCACTCAAAATTCTTCCATTGCCGCTCATCAACTAATAAGATAGATGACATAAATATTTTATTATTCACTATTTTAAAGACCAAATAATCTTGACTTACCTTTTATGTCAATATCTTTTACAGGTAGTGCTCCTGCCAGAGACACCAAGTTTGCATTCAGAGGGGGGGCATCTGAAAGGGATGTAAGGCCACCTGTTGGTTTACTGTTCAAATCTGCATGCCTAGTCATCAAAAAACAAATAAACAAACAGTGAAGCAATTGATTTATTTCCAAGCTTTATACTTCAAACTAAAAAAGGGTGCAAAAACTGTGAGCTTGCAAAATTTCTGGTGAATGGAGAAGTTTATAGAAATTATTACAACTACCATTCCAATGTGTCAGAGCTGTTCTTTAACTAATGAGCCAGGTCTTTAAAAAGAAAATGCATCTTCACAACTTCTTCCCTTTGGAAAATAGTGGGGAAGTGGTGAAAAGAGTTCTGTGCTGAGCAAACTGGTTTTACAAGGGAAGCAATTACTATAACAGAAAATTAAATCTACTGTTTCCACATCCACCTATCATAGCAACAATAAACTCAAATGAAACAACAATTGTACAATTCATTTACGAGTAATTTTATTTCCAAATAGCTGCTCTAAATAGATAACTATAGATTGTTATATCAAAATTATTTGTAAATGAACATACATAACAGCTGCTATTTTACGGTTTTAGATGCAAATACAGCCATGCTACACTAGGCTTGCTTCAAGTAATATCTATGGATGTCACACTGTATAGTGACTTAATCATTTACATCATAGTATTTCAGAATGGCATTGGTATCATTAGTTGGTTGATTTTAGTGAATATTGCTTTTTGTTCCATACCCCAATACAACTGTATATTGTGGTCACCAGTTAGTACAATAGTTCTCAATTCCAAAGATAATTTGGGTAAGAAATCTGCTAAATACCGCATGAATCAAACAAATCATTAGATTGCATTTACAGGTGTTAGCTGTCACATCACACTGGAGCTATCACCTTTTAGGGTTGCTGGTGAAGACTTCTTGCTGTCAGTACTAAGCCTATGCACTTGACTTCAGGCATCTTTAATGTAATTTTTTTCTTACTCAACTTCAGGTTCATCTGGCAAACTCTAGCAGTCGCATCACACTTTGACCATGATCAGAAATGGTTTCTTTCATTGTATCTCTGCATCAATAAACTCACAGATCATCCACTATAGTTTCTACTCCACTAAGCCCACTACCTATCTCACATTGTTCATGCTGATGCTCCTCTGCAGCCATGGGAACGTCAAATGGCACATGTAATCATCTGTATCTCCCAAATGGTATCCAGAACGTAATTGGAAATTTACTGTTTTGTCCAGTTTTACTTGCCAAAAACCATCCTTTCCATCGAGGGTAGTAAGATTTTTGACTTTTAAAATTGTGGCAAAATTCTTTTGATGGTTGGCATAGACTAGCGAGATATCTCCAGAGCTTCATAGAGATTCTTTGGGTGGTTGCCCATACTTAGCTTTTCAGATATTTTTTCTGCTTTGGTACTGCTAATCTAGTCTAAGTTGCCACTTTGTCAGTTACTCCCTTCTTTTCTGTTCTCTACCTTGTCGGGCTAGCCTGGAGGGCAGGTGGAACTTTCCTTAGCAGATGGTGAATTGCTCTTACATTCTCATCTACTTCAAGATATTCTACAGGAAGACATTTTAACAATGTAAATAGGGCGTTGTTCTCCTCGAAGGTCTGCTCTGCTGTCAATGGTTTGGCATGCTGCAACATGTTGCAAAGCTCTTTTGGCATGTCGAGGATTAACAATCCAAGCTTTGGATTGCTCTGGCTGAGTAGCATTTGCTTGCTTTCCATGGTCTGGCACTCCAGAATCTCATTCTTGTCATTGTATTGAGCACGGAGAGAAATCTACCCTCTTGGCACAAATTTGGTGACATCATATAGCTTCAATCATTAGGGTTTGGAGAGATATGGGCTGGGTGCTGGCAGGTGAGACTAGATTGAGTGGGGATATCTGGGCGGCATGGATGGGTTGGACCGAAGGGTCTGTTTGACTTCTTTTAAAGGGCTTCATTCTTGGTTGGCCAGGTTGAGCCACTTCATACAGGTCTCTGCACCAACGCTGGACATCCTATGTTGTACTTATGTGTTTCTTCTGCGATCATCATTTCAACAGTCACCAAACATTTATTAGCTCGCAACTTATTGACTGATGTTGTATGATGTCAAGTGATTAGTCAATAAAGGCCAACATGCTATTCACCTTAATTACTTAATGTACCTGCTTGATAATTTTCTGCATTCCTTACATGAGTACACCTTCTTAACATCAACACATACAAGTGATATGCGTAAGTGACCTTATACTTCACCTGCAACTTATTTATTTCTCTTTGGAGCCCCAGTGTCCTTCTCACTATTTATCGTGTTGTACATAATTCCAGCATATCTTTCCTGCTCATATGCTTTAGGTCACAATTATTAAAGAAAAAGATGCCACATACTCCCTTTACCACCCTTTTAAATAAAAGTGTGTACCTGACTCCATGAAACTTGCCAAAATTGACTCAGACAGTTTCTGGTAAAATTCAGCCCAGTAAGTCAGTTTAGTGATGTGGTCCTGAGAGCATGAGTTACAGTCAAATCCACTTTAACACTATATGTGATTCTCAGCTATTTGTTTAAGCAAATAAAACATAAACAAGCCACCATATCTTTTTCAACAGCTGTCCAACATTTAAATGAATTACAACAGTCTGTGGTTACTAACTTGTTATGCTGCCTTTGTATAACAGATGTATTTAGCTCTTTTTGCCAATGTATTAACTTTATCTTAGCAAGAAGTTTTATCCAGGTTAGGAAAGCACCGAGTAGCCATTTCAGTGAAGTTTCCTTTTCCATCTTATTAGGTGCCAGGGCTCAAACAATTCAAGCAATCAATTCAATGCGCATAATATTTAGGTGTGAAAACCACTTCATCAGATGCTGATGCTTAAGCTTTTTGATAGTCATAACTTATTCATGTATTACTGATGTACAAACCCACTGGCAAAAACAAAACTACCACAGAAACACCAGGATGAATTTTCACTTTTGGACTCGCTTGCTGCAAGTCAGGTCAGGATTCTTAAAATCGTGAATAAGTTTTATAATGGCTCTTTATCCAAGCCATATCATAAGCACTCCACTTCCTGAACAATCAATGGATGGGTATGATCATGATCCATTCCACTTGCTGATAACAATATTTAAAGGGACCTCCCAACAAGAGAGAGACAATGGATGCATTCCAGCTGAGAGGCAATTATATTGATGGAGTCTCAAGTGAAAGCTCTCCATTCTAATTCTCTGAAACATCACTGGAGATCAATTTGTGAGCAGTAGGGGATTGTAGCATAATACTGTTCCCCTTGGACAGGAGGAAGAAACTTGTGTCTGTGTTTACACAGTGTTCTGTGTTTAATTCAACGTTGTCATGACTCTGGGGTACAGCACTGCAAATGAAGGCCCGCTACTTCCAGAGTAGTCACAAAAATTAAAGGTTTTTAAAAAGTACATGAAAATTCTCCAATATTTTTCTGATTTTCAAAAGGGTGAAGAAAGCACACACCAGGCTTCTGAACTTAACTACAAATACTATTTATTCCAAACAATTAGAGGCTAGCTACAGGTAAAGTTATAAACCTTAGCATTTAACACAACAAATTAAAACTAAGACGCTTATAAACTCCCCCTTAAATACACACACAGACAGAGACAGGCAGGGAATGGGTGAAGAGAAAAGTGAAAAAAACAGTTCTGTAGCCTTTGTTCACAAAATCTTTTGAGCTCGTTCTTGCTAAAGAAGTTTTCTTTCCCACGGTTTTTCTTATCTAAATGCTTCCAATGGTTTGCAAGGGTGACTATTTAACTTACAAAAGTGGTATCTGACTCATCAGATTAGATTAGATTACTTACAGTGTGGAATATTCATGTTTAAAATGGGTTTTGGACTACAGACAACAAAGAGATAGCTCCTGAGCTGGTGAAGCTCTGATCACTTCTCTATGTTTTGTTCCCAGGCCCAATCTGTTTAGTTTGCCTAAGAACCAATCATACTCTTATTGAAAGACAAAAAAAAGGCCCTGGTCATCGACAACTGGTCCTAGCCAACAGACAAATCAACTTCTTGTTGCCCACCGAAGATTCAAGTGAATACAGAATCCCTCAGCTCCAGTTAGTCTGCAACCTAAACTTTAATTACTCCTTGGTCAAACAGCTATTTAAATGGTGCTTGCCATGAATGTTAGGTTATTTGCTTTTCAAAACATGCAACAATCCTAGCCAAACACTGCTTTTAAAACAATTATTTATTATTTCAGTTCACAATTTTAAAAAGAATAAAAATACAAAAGACAAGTTTTGTTTTATAATATGAATTCTACTGTTGGCTTATCAAAATCAATACAGTTAAGACCAAATGAGAAACAGCTCAGTCAATAAAATAGTAAGGCAAGATATTGATTAACTTAATAGTTCTTCTCTGTATTTGAATGTTTTAATGTGAACTTCTAAAAATAGAACGAAACACAGACCAGTCACCTCAAGGGCTAGATGCACAAGAGTTCTACGGGGTGAAAGAAGAAAGCAGTAATTATAACATTAAGTGATAATATTGTGATTTTTCTTCCAATGCTTTTGCAATTTTTATGATTGTTTAAAATGGAGGGAAATGGATTTTTTTGTTTCAGTTTGAATTAGCAAATGGTTACTCTTAAAAGGTCAGAAGGCAACTTGGAACGGTGACCCGGTGCTTCCAAATAAACCTGTTGGTCTACAACCTGGCATTGTGTGATTTCTAACTTTGCTGAAACTTTATTGCTGGAACAGCACAGCAGGTCAGGCAGCATCTAGGGAACAGAAGATTCGACGTTTCGGGCACATGCCCTTATTGCTGTTCCAGCAATAAAGTTTCAGCTTTGATCTCCAGCGTCTGCAGACCTCACTTTCTCCTCGAAGATTTCAACCTACTGCGAATCCTCTTACAAGGATGCCTTCCTTGAAGAAGCTTCTCCTGCTGAACACTCTCTGCTCATTCCTGAAGAAGGGCATGTGCCCGAAACGTCGAATCTTCTGTTCCCTAGATGCTGCCTGACCTGCTGTGCTGTTCCAGCAATAAAGTTTCAGCTTTGATCTCCAGCGTCTGCAGACCTCACTTTCTCCTCGATGATTTCTAACTTTGTACACCCAGTCCAACACTGGCATCTCCAAATCAGTTCAGCAGAGTCAGGGAGCTGAATCCTGTCATATTCTGGCCATGTGTCAGTTTTCTAAGTTTCGCAGCAGGTTTCCCTCTGCAAGGTCTAGTGAGATTTCTTCCCGTATCGTCCCAAACCATCTGTCTATTCCACCCTCCCCAACAAATATGGTACCCCTTTCATTTAGTGATATCTGAATAGACTCATTGTCACATTTGCCGTACCTGGAAAAACTTGGCACTGCTGGAATATCATGGAATTAAGCTGATGCCCTCCTTTCTAAGCTAGTCATGTACTCAGTCAAGCACACAGACCACAGCTGTCCTGCATGGTTCCTGAAATTTAAGTTGGATGTAATACAGAAGGATAAATTGGAGCCTTTGTTATTAGGGATTTGGGGGTTCTTGTCGATGGTGTGATGTAGAGGAAAGATGTCCTCTTGTCCACGACCAATAGACTACACCACCAAACCCCACCAGTCTGTTCCAAGCTTGGCAACTGGGTCACTGAGGTCTCAGCCATTTAACATAAACCAAGTAGTGCAAGGTGGTGGTCAACGATTGCCCCCACTCTGCCATGGTAACAGCCACCATCTTCTCTCTGTTACCTCATATCACTCCACTTGTGCTGGTGCACCCATCTCACACCAAGGCTCATGTTCTACTATTCTCATCATTGCATTCAACACATTCTCATTCTCTCATTGTCACATACCCCAACATGAATAAACTTGCATTGCCTCTGTACTGCCTACTCACTCAGTCAGGAAAACTCACTGCATAGGTAGACAGACTGGATCTGTTTGGACTGTATTCACTGGAATTTTGAACAATGAGAGGTCAATCTCATCTCAAACCTGTAAACTACGGATAGGACTGACATGGTAAATGCAGGAAGATGTTTCTGATGACTCTGGAATCCAGAGCCACAGGTTATAGTGTAAGGATATAGGGTAGGTCATTCAGGACTGAGATGAGGAGAAATTTCTTCACACAGACAGTGGTGAGCTTGTGGTATTCTCTAACACAGGAAGTAGTTGAGACCAAAACATTGGATGCTTTCAAGGAGTTAGATGTGATTCTTATGTTAAAAGAATCAAAGGGTATAGTGAAAAAGTGGAACAGGGTATGAAGTTGGATGATCATCCCTGAAGGTCTGAATGGTCTGTTCCTGCTCCTATTTTCTATATTTCTATGCTTTCATTCACCAGTGCTAACAGCTGGTCCAGCCACTTTCTTCACTTTCACTCTCTCCCTCCCTCTCTCTCTCATTCCAGGAGAAAAGAGCCCAGGTGTGATGCACTGCTTCACATTAGGCTTCTCAAGGTTTACAAGGTTAGGATCATGATCCTGAACACTCCAACTGGCTAACTATTCAAAGTTTGTGCGAAGATTTGTAGCTCGGGTGCTCGTTGTTGTGGTTCTGTTCGCCAAGCTGGCTAACTATATTAAATCAGGAATCAGAGGCTGTACTTAACTTGTTGGAAATCACTTGACTAATGGATGTCTCTCTTGACATGACTGAGGATGGAGGACTGCTGAAAACTACAACAAATTTCCTCACTTTGTGTCTGCACTAAACAGCAAAGGAAGATAGAAGTACTGAGACTTGCAATTGCTGGTATGCCCAGAGTTGCAACTTTAAAATGCGGAGGTAAGGTGCAAAAGAATCTGAGCTATGCCAGGATAAATCAGAGAGGCTGGTAAGTGTCCGATGCCAAGGACTATGGACATGGGCCGTGTGTGGCCAACATATATGATACATCCTGAAATGCTGACGGTAGATGTCTAAGATGGAAGTTTGAAAGAGCAAGTGGTGAATTAGAGATGTCACATACCCGCTCTGACTTTCATGTCAGGAATTCTTGGCATCTAATTCCATGATGGCAGATGGTACGATAGGAAATTGCATATTAATGAGTCAAAATGTGCAGTCAATGAGGGTGTTAAAAAGCAGTAAACACTTTTCATAGGCATTTCACCATTACCCACCAAGAGTAACTGCAACCTATCTGCTCCACAGGGGCCTAGGAAGGATCACTTAACTAGAAGCAGTCACAATCCACTCCACCAGACCACTCAAATGTAAGAAACCTGTGAGGAAGTGGGGTAAGTGTGCCAGCCTGTTAGTAAGACTGAGACTATGTGGTTTCAAGACCCTCCTTCCTAGCTTATTCCTAGCAAACATACAATCTCTGGAGAACAAGATGGATGAACTCCGATCACGACTCAGCTTCCATCATGAACTGTGGGACTGCCACACACTGCTTCACAGAAACCTGGTTCAACTCATCCATTCCTGACTGTGCACTTCAGGCTGATGGTTTTTCTATCCATCATAGGGAACGTACAGTGCCCTCGGGTAAGACAAAGGGTGGAGGGATTTGCTTTTTAATTAACAACTTGTGGTGCACGGACATTGCAACCCTGGGCAGCCATTGCTCCCCAAACCTTGAATTCCTCACCATCAAATCCTGCCCCTTCTATTTAACACAGAATTTACTGCTGCTATACTAACTGCTGTGTACATACCGCCAAAAGCAAAGGTTGAGGAAGCTCTGGATGTGTGTTCTCCACCATTAACACCCTGGAGACGGAATGCCCCGAAGCCCTGTTTATTGTAACTGGCAATTTCAATCAAGCCAATCTAAGGAAGGTGTTGCCCAAGTACCACCAGAACATTACCTGCCCCACCAGGGGCCTGAACATTTTAGACCAATGCAACACCACAGTGAAAGATGCCTACCGCTCCAATCCCACCCTCACTTCAGGAACTCCGACCACAATGCTGTGTTTCTTCTCCGGGCTTACACGCAAAAGCTCAAGCAGAAGACCCCCTATGGATACAGGTCCAGTGCTGGTCGGAGGAGGCAGAGGATTAACTCCGGTGCTGTCTGGAATTGGCTGTCTGGGCCATGTTCAAACAGTCCACAGGTACCTTGGACAGGAATGTTGATAAAGTCTGTGACGGTGGTGGCAAGTATGTGGAGGACTGCATACCGAGGACATCAATCCGGGTGTTCCCCAACAGGATATCCTGGATGAATCGGGATGGACAGAACCTTCTAAAAACCAGGCGTGAGGCCTTCAGATCAGCAGACCCACTCAGATATAAGGAATCCAAGTATGACCTTCGCAGAGCCATTAAGACAGCCAAGGACCAATACCGATCCAAACTAGAGACCCAGACACCTGGCGACTATGGCAAGGACTGAATGACATCACAGGTTCTAAAAAGAGACAGTGCAAGATAGCAGATGATGACACACCCCTCCCAGATCGTTTCAATGCCTTCTATGCTCGCTTTGAGCAGAATTCCGCCGGCGAGGAAACACCCATTCCGACAAGTCCTGACGAATCTATCCCAACAGTCACTGCATCAGAGGTCAGATCAGTTTTTCTTCGTGTGAACCCAAGAAAAGCGATGGGACCAGACGGAGTACCAGGCTTTGCACTCAGAGCATGCGCAGAACAACTGGCAGAGGTCTTCTTCAACCTCTCCCTGCAGCAGGCCACTGTCCCTGACTGTTTCAAGAAGGCCAACATCATTCCTGTGCCTAAGAAGGCTCATACAGCATGTCTCAATGACTACCACCTAATTTCGGTGGTCATGAAGTACTTTGAAAAGCAGGTGATGACATTAATCAACTCTAGCCTCCCCACTATTCTTGACCCATTAAATTAATTATCCATTCACTGTGAAATTTAAACAGAATGTTTTTCTTTAATTCAATGCAGTACTGAGCTTTGTAAACGATGCTTTGATGAAGGTTTGCAGTTAGCTTATCTCTGTCTGAATTCTGTAAACATTCAACTCGACCTTGCGATAGTCGAATTCAGCGAAAGCTGAAGAACTGTTATGTCTAGGACCAGGGGATGAGAGGATAACAACTTGAGTTTCGCCAGTCTTTGCCCTCGAGAGTGTGATAAGGAAGGCTTTAAGGCAGGCGTCTGTATAATGTTTCGGTACTCTTTGCATTGAGGCATCTGACTTAGCATAATGAGTCAAAATCCTGCAGGATTTTTAATAAAGACCCTCTCTTTGCTCTTGCTAATTATTGAGTCAAGTCGATTTAATTTCCACGACACGGACCAACAGATCCACATCAGATGGCACGTCACTTGCCCTTCACTCCTTTCTAGAACACCTTGACACCAAGAACAGCTACATAAGAATCCTACTCATTGATTGCAGTTCAGCCTTCAACACTATTATCCCCTTGAGACGGATTACTAAATTTAGTGATCTCAGACTAAGCCCCACTCTCTGCAACTGGATCCTCAGTTTCCTGACCCACAGGCCAAAATCAATGAAGATTGGGGACAATATTTCATCCTCACTAACACTCAACACTGGAGCCCCGCAGGGGTGTATACTCAGTCCCCTACTGTACTCACTGTATACCCATGACTGCATCACCAAATACCAGACTAATGCCATCTACAAGTTCGCTGATGGCACCATCACAGTTGATCGAATCTCAGATGGCAACAAAATAGATTACAAATGGGAGGTGGAAGACCTGGAAAAATGGTGCACTGAGAACAACCTAGCTCTCAATGCCAGCAAAGCCAAGGAACTCATTATTGGCTTTCGGTGGAATGTTACTCATGTCCCCGTACACATCAACAGCACAGAGGCAGAACGAGTGGAGAGTGTCAAGCTCCTGGGAGTAGTCATCCACAACAAGTTTTCTTGGATTCTTCATGTGGACACACTGGTTACAAAGGCCCAACAGTGTCTCTTCTTCCTCAGGCAGCTGAGGAAATTTGGCATGACAGCAAAAACCCTTGCCAACTTCTATAGGTGTGTCCATCAAGAGCATTCTGTCTAGATGTATCACTACCTGGTATGGCAACTGTACCATTCAAAATCAGATGGTTATAGAGAGTGGTGAACTCTCTATAACTGTCCAGTCATGATGGTGGAAATTTGACAAGAGGTGGAATGTCCACAAACATCCCCATACTCAACAAAGGGGGAGTCCAGTACATCTGTGCAAAGGCAAGGCTAAAACATTTATATCCATCTTTAGCCAAAGATGCTGAGTGGATGCGCATCTTGGGCTCCGCCAGTGATTCCCAACATCAGAGAGTCCACTCTTCTACTAATTCAATTCAACTCCACATGATATCAAGAAACAGTTGAAGGAAGTTTCACCAGTGCTCTCATTTCCCCTCGCCCCACCTTACCCCAGTTCCAACCTTCCAGCTCAACACCGTCCTAATGACCTGTCCCATCTGTCCTGCTCCTCGGATGCTGCCTGACCTGCTGTGCTTTTCCAGCACCACTCTAATCTTGACTCTGATCTCCAGCATCTGCAGTACTCACTTTCATCTTATATGCTCCTAGCTAAGCTGTATTGGTACAACTACAACACCAACATATTTCTGACCATGTGGAAAACTGCCCAGGCATGTCTTGTATATAAAAAGGACAAATCTAACCCAGCCAATCACTGCCCTATCAGTCTACTCTTAAAACATAAAAGTTAAAAGAGCCCAAGTCAAACTGGAGTCAATGGGAATTGGTGGGAAGATTCTCTGCTAGTTGGAGTCATAGAGGAAGGCTGTTGTCAGTCAGTATTCTCAGGAATTCCTTAGGGTGATGTCAAAGGCACTAACCATTTTGAGCTGCTTCATCAATAATCTTTCCTCCATCTCATAGGGTCAGAAGTGGGGAAGTTCTCTAATGATCGCATAACGTACAGCACCATTTGCAACACCTCAGATACTAAAGATCTCAGTCCATGTACACACTGAGCAAGACCTGGATAATACCTAGCCTTGGGCTGATAAGTGACAAGTAACATTCACACCTCACGATGTCAAGCAATGAGCATCTCCAACAAGACTAAATTTAACCACCGCTCCTGAAGGTTCAATGGCATAATCATTGCTGGATCCCTCACATCAGAGTGGAGTGGACTGGATCATTCAAATAAATACTGTGGCTACAAGAGCAAGTCAGAGTTGATGACCTCTTCAACAGATTGCTGATTTTCTATCTCCCAATGCCCAGGCATATGTCATAAGTGTAACGGAATGCTCTCCCCTTGGATTACAGCTTTAACAGCACTCAAGAAGCTTGACATCATCCAGAACAAAGCAGCCCACTTGACTGGATTCTCATCCACCACCTTCAATATTGACACCCTTCACCACTGATGCAGAATGGTAGCAGTATACCATCTACAAAATGCACTGTAGTGACTCCCAAGGCTCCTATGAATTTTCTAAACTGGCAACCTCTTTCACCTAGAAAGAACAAAGACAGCAGGTGCATGAGAACACCACTTCCTACAAGTACCCCTAGGAAGTAGGGGTATTTGTAGGGGTACTTGTAGGAAGTGGTGGTGTTCTCATGCACCTGCTGTCTTTGTTCTTTCTAGGTGAAAGAGGTTGCCAGTTTAGAAAATTCATAGAAGCAACATACCATTCAGACTTGGAACTATATTAATGTTCCTGCACTGTTGCTAGGTGAAAATCCTGAAATTTCTTTCCTTACAAGTCCAAGGATGGCAATGATTCAAGAAGGCAGCTTACCACCATTTCTCCCAGGACATTAGTGACGCTCACATCCCATGAATGATTTAAAAATTGTTTAGATAAAGAGTAATGTTTTTCCGTGATTTCAGTATCTGTACTGGATTTTGCTGGGAAACGGTGCAACCTTATTCTGCTGTTTATGCAAAACTTTCTAAACAGCCTTCTCATATACAAAAACTTTGTTAGCTCTTATTCTGTGTAATTAACAGGTGATTTTTGCAGAAGAATATAAGCACCTGAGTAACCACAGCAAAAAGCAAATTTATGATATATCAAGTTAGCTTTTAATCTAAGATCTGACTTGTCTAGCATTGCCATTGGCTGGGATCATAAAACAGGATTGGAGTTCACTAAATTTAAGATGGATTTGTTTCTCATTTACAGGAACAAATACATGGAAGTACTGAACATAAAACAGGAAAATGCTGGTGAAGCAGATTACAGATTGGACTTTCAAAGTAGTTTTGAATGTTGCTGGGACTGTTCAGGGAGTAGAAGGCATGACAACAGTTTAACCTTAATCGAGAGAGTTGACAGATAAACTAAAAGTAAGAATAAAAGCAGAATCATACATAAATAAGATATTTAAAGTCATCTTCCAGCATTCAGAATTGCAAGGAGGGAACCCTGAACTTAATGCACCACCGCCAAAATGAACTAAGTCAGCTAGGAATGAAAACATTTGACTTAGAGAGCCAAAACGTGATATTAAAAGATTTGAATTGAAAGAAAAAGAAAACAGATGAAAATGAAAAGAAAAGTGCAATAAAACAGGAGAATGATATGAACATGAAAATGGAATTTAAAAACCTGAATAGCAAGGAGAGAAGGAAATGAGATGAGACTTGACAAGATAAAAGGTTGCAATATAAGAAAAAAAAGGTCATAAATTCAGAGAACGATTTAAATTCCAATGAGGGATTTGATTTAGTTAGAATCTAATCTGCCAGTCACATGTACAGGGGATATTTAAAAAGGTAACTGGGAAGATGAAGTGGTCAAGAGATGTCTGGGCTTTAATGTTACATATCTTGACAGGTAAAGTTATATGTATTCCAGTTTATCAGAAAAACAATCTGCAGACTATGAAACTTAAATATAAAGCCGGTGAATGTTTATGAACTTGTCCTTCAACTTATGAATTAAAATTTAGGATGATGAGAAAGAAACTTAATTAGATAGCTGTAGAATTTGCAAGAGAATAAAAAAAAAATGGGATCAGTGATTTTGATCACTGAAGTTAGAGGCAGAAAAAAAAAGAGAAAATCAGGTGCTGCTTTTGACAGGATTCCTTTCGTGAATGGAATGTTGAGAGAAGTTTCTTGAGACATAGTGAAAGCAGAATTTTTGAGTCAAATCAATGAAACTATACAAAGCAATGATCAACAGCTGATCATCAAGAAACTTAAAAAGTCATCTAATCAAATGGCTGGGGTGCTCCAACATAAAACATGACTTATAAATATGTACAGCAGGAAAGTCTTGTAACCTTTTTATATTATAATCACTTGGAATATATCAAATTAGATTTCAAGGTTTTATTCTGTTGGTCAGCTTTCATGTGAAGTGGCCAGATCATTGTAATCTACATCCTTGATGGAAGAACTCGCAAATAACATGAGCTCTGTATTTCTCTCTTATATTTGATTCTTCTACAAAGTCACAGTGGGCACCATTTCCCTGGCCCTGCACTCATCCCTGGAAAATCTGGACAATGAGGATACCTACATCAGATTCCTGCTCATCAATTACAGCTCCGCTGTCAACACTATTATTATCCCCTCCAGACTGATCTCAAAACTCCGAGACCTAGATCTCAACTCCATCCTCTGCAATTGGATCTTCAGTTTCTTGACCCACACACCACAATCAATGAAGACAGACAACTGCACATGCTCCATGGCAAGAGTGAATACTACAGATGCTGGAGATTAGAGTCAAGAGAGTGTGGTGCTGGAAAAGCACAGCAGATCAGGCAGCATCTGAGGAGCAGGAAAACCAACTTTTCGGGCAAATGCCCTTCACCAGGAATGAGGCTGGGAGCCTTGGGGTGGAGAGATAAATGGGAAGAGGTAGGGCTGGGGTGGGAGGAAGCAGAGAATGCGATAGGTGGATGGAAGTGGGGGTAAAGGAGATAGGTCAGAGGGGAGGGTGGAAGGGATAGGTGGGAAGAAAGATGGATGGGACAGGTCATGAGGGCGGTGCTGAGCTGGTAAGTTGGAACTGGGGTAAGGTGGGGGAGGGAAAATGAGGAAACTGGTGAATTCCACATTGATACCCTGAGGGTGGAGGGTCCCAAGACAGAAGATGAGACAGTTTTCCTCCAGGTGTCAGGTGGTAAGGGAGTGGCAATGGAGGATGCCCAGAATCTGCATGTCTTTGGCAGAGTGGGAGAGGGAGTTGAAGTATTTGGCCACGGGGTGGTGGGGTTGATTGGTGCGGGTGTCCCAGAGATGTTCTCTGAAGCGCTCTGCGAGTAGGCGTCCTATCTCCCCAATGTAGAAGAGACCGCATTGGGAGCAACAGATACAGTAAATGACGTGTGGAAGTGCGGGTGAAACTTTGATGGATGTGAAAGGCACATCCCCCATAATAACACTCAACACTGGAGCCCCTGAGGAATATGTTCTCAGCCCCCTTCTATATTCCCTGTACACCCATGACTATGTTGCCAACTTCCAAACAAAAGCCAACTACAAGTTTGCTGATGACAGCACCATGGTAGGATAGATATCAAACAATAACGAGGCAGAATACAGAAAGGAGATAGAGGGCTTGGTGATGTGGTACGATGATAACCATCTCTCTCCCTCAATGTCAGCAAAACTAAAGAACTGATCATTGGCATCAGAAAGAAAAGGGGAGAACCTGCCCCCATCTACATCAAGAAAGCTGAGTTTGAGAGAGTTGGGAGCGTCAAGTTCCTAGGAGTCAAGTTCCTAGGATAACTGACAACCTGTCATGGACTTCCCACATAGATACAACTATCATGGCAGCACAATGCCTCTTTTTCCTCAGTTGGCTCATGAAATTTGGCAAGTCCATAAGGACCCTCCCCAACTTTTCCAGATGCATCATCGAAAGCATAATGTCCAGGTGCATAACTGCCTGGTATGGCAACTCCTCTGACCAGGATTGTAAGAAACGACAGAAGATTGTGTGCACAGCCCAGGTCATCACGGAAGCCATCCATTGACTCCATTTACATGGCCTATTGCCGCAGAAAGGCTGCCAACATCAAAGACCCACCCCACCCTGACAATGCTCTCCTACAACTTCTTCCATAAGGCAGAAGATACAGAAACTTAAACAAATGCACCAGCAGGTTCAGGAACAACTTCTTCCCTGTCGTTATTAGACTGATCAATGAACTGACTTCAAATAATGCCAACCTTCCTAATGTTGGTCTTCCCTAGGGCAGGCCCTGTGCAATGTAACCTATATGCCTCCGCCCAGTTTTTTTTAACCCTCTGATCAGTGCGTCCTTGCTCACAATGATCTGCTTGTACTGCTTGTAAACAAAGCTTTTCACTGTACTCAGATACTTGGGACAATAAATCAAAATCATCAGTAGGGAACAGGTAATGTAATATAATGATGTTGTTAATTCAAGAACAGAATGAAATTCGAAAATGTTAAATATAAACTCCAGTACTTTTCCAGCCGAAGTTTTGTTTGAATCAGTTTTTCATAGAATATAAAATGCATTGCAGTTATATTTACACTTTCAGATATTTATTGATTGTAAGCATACATTTTCTTGCTGACAGTAAAACAAAACCACTACAGGAACCAAGGCTTTCTATACACATAACAGGAAAAGGTGCACAATGAGATTGCAAAATCAAATCAATGGGGTCAGATGGGTTTTACTGAAAAACAATTTTTATGGTATTTAGCCTTCAATATATAAATGTAAAAATTTTAATTCTTCTGATAATCATATTTGAAGAAGGCTGAAAAATATTTTCCTGTTTGCTACTGAAATTTTAAACAGCCAAGGTTTCAAGTTCTACTTAATAAGTGGCCTGCTTTTTCCACCAGAAATCCCCTGAAGATTTGCAAAATATTTCCACCTATCACCGTATTAGCTAAACCATTGAATCATGCTGGTGATCTCACCTTTCTAGAGTACTCTGTCTACCAACTGCGTCTACAAAGGGATCCACTGCATCTTCTTCAGTATCACTGTTTTTACCAGAGTTACTGCTGATTGAGAAAGTAAAGCAGAGCAGCAGCAGAAGCAAAGGAAAGAAATTAATACTTGTCGGTTTCACATAAACATTACAGTAATCATTAACAAGAGATAATGACTGGTAATGCTTAGAAATTTTGAACTGGAAACTATTAAAAACAAGTAGCCTTTAAGCCTTAAATGAAATTTGTTTTCAATTATATGGATTTTTCTTGAACTTATGGCAATTAATTCATGTCAGTGTTGAATACTCTGATTCATTCATAAACTGTGCCAATTTAATCCGGTTAGGCAACTTACTTAAATTCATATTCTCTCTATTTTTATATGTCAATAAAAAGAATTTAAATTGATGCTCAGCTCAAGAAAAATGTCAAAACATTTGGAAACCACAAAGCTTCAAGCACCTAATTCTGGGTTTTGACCTAACCTGATTTTCGATGTAGACTCCATAACTCAGAAGTAATTAAAAATGCTTTTTGTACTTGGCTCTACTTTCAACTCATCACTCAGTTCTTTAGTATCACCACTTTATGGATTACTCATGTACAGGTACAAACAAGTGAGGTACTTACGCTTTTTGAATGTCATTCTTTTTGCTACCTGAAGAACGTAACCCTGAAATACTTTTGTCTCCCTGTGATGGACTGATACACCAGAGTAGAAAATAAACAGAACAAACAGTATCGGATTATGCAAAGAGAAAGAGAATAAATCAATAATAAGGTTGATTGCTACAAGATATGCAACATATTCATCAGAGATGTTTAGGTTAGAGAATGTTGACAAACAATGACGATTTGCCTTATCAAAAATTAACGTTTCAAACTATGCCCTATGAAAAATGAACATATTGCAAGAAATGATGAAGTAAACTAATGTTTCAAAATATGAATCAGTTAAAAGATTAAAAAGGTAGTATTCGTGTAGTATATTTCATGCCCATCAGACATCTCTAAGAATGTCACAGTCAATGCAGTTCACTGATGGCCTATAATGAAGGAAACTACCATTCTTACCTGATCTGGACTCTGACTCCAGATCCACAGCAACATGGTTAACTCTTAACAGTCCTCTGCAATGGGCAATAAATGCTGGCCTAGCCAGCGGCACCCTCCTGCATGAGTGAATTTTTACTTTTAAAAATACTTTTAAAAGTATACTCTGTTGTTGTAGGAGACCCATCAGCTAAAGTGTACACAGCAAACCTCCACAAACAGAAACATGACATGATTATGTAATCTGTTTGCCTGGTGTTGAACAGGGTTAAGTATTAGTAACGACATTGAGCATTACTCCCCTGCTCTTCTACAAAACAGTGCTGTGAGATCTTTTACATCATCCACCTAAGCAGGAAGACAGGGCTTATACCAACTCAGCCAAAGAATGACAACACCAAACACTGCAGTACTGAGAGAATGACGCACTGAGTAACGGCTTTGATTTTTGTAAGCAAGAGCCTTGTGGTGGGATTTAAACCTGGAACCTTGTAGCTTGGAAGTGAGAGTACTATCAACTGGACCACAGCTGATCAAATCAGATCAGTACAATTCTAGAGAACTAGCAATGAGAAATTACCAACTCCATAACACCGCTGATTCAAAATGTTGGTAAATTTATTTATTCTACAGATACTGACTCTGAAGCCTAATATTTTCTGAGATGTATATCAGAGTGTGTTGGTGGTAGTGGTTGGAGGTGATGGGTGGAATTGATCATAGATATGGTCAGGAAACCCAGTGCATGGGTTTTCCTGAATGCCCTGCAGTTTACCTTCAATCAAAGTTTTTTTTGCCCAGTTTCCCATGGGATTGTATAATTCCAGCCTGTATAACTGGAAAAGCAAAGTTCAGTTGACTGGACAGATGGTTTGCGATACAGTGATGTCAACAATGTTGGTTCAATTATTGCACTGCCTATTGCTACCAGGAAGGCTGCTTCTTCTCAATCTCTTCCCTCACCCGAGGCATGGTGAACCCTCAGATTAAACCACCACCAGTTATTTCTCTCCAATGAGAGACAGCCCTATGGTTCTCTTGGACTATGGTGACTTTACTTGCAACTGGAAAAGCAGTAGGCAGTATTAATCATATTGAGGCTGGGGAAGAAGAGTTTGAGGTGTGGAATGGAACATAATGGAGGAATAGGAATTTTCAAAAACTTACCTTTTTGTGCCTGGAAGAAAATATTTTGCCTTACGATCCACAAACAGTTGCAATTCCACTTATCTTATGAATACAACCTTATCTGAATTCTTTTACTTGTCACATTTCCCAAGACCTCACGAAATAGACTAAAAATGACTAAACAAAAATTGTCCAATTACTCTTCTAAGAACCCTCACTCCCATCCTAAACCTACCCACATTCTGCCTTTTGCAAGTTTTCACAATCCTCTGGGTCTCTAGTGCATCTTTTAAATCTCTATTGTCCTTCATTGTTTCATTTGGTCTAGTGCCATTATCTCTCCTGTCAACTAATCAGCTCCTATCCTGGACTGTTCTTCGTTTTTCTGCCAGCAGCATTTTCCCTGGTTCTATTCCTCCTAAAGAAAAGTTCACATTTCCCATTTCTAGTAACAGCTTAGTAACCTGAAATGCTAACTCTATCTTCTGCCAAAATTGACAACTGGTTCTCCAGCATTTTCAGTTGACATTCTAATAAATTTGGTGGGTCTTAAAACCTGTATCAAGATAGCCTGAATGATTCTACAACATGTTAACGTTGAAACTTTATTGCTGGAACAGCACAGCAGGTCAGGCAGCATCCAGGGAACAGGAGATTCGACGTTTCGGGCACAGGCCCTTCTTCAGGAATGAGAGGCAGAGAGCTTCTTCAAGGAAGGCATCCTTGTAAGAGGATTCGCAGTAGGTTGAAATCTTCGAGGAGAAAATGAGG
>NC_057718.1:76830078-76878934 GCF_004010195.1 Chiloscyllium plagiosum | reverse complement strand
CTTTATAATAGACTCCAGCATCTTTCCCACCACTGCCTGAAGGGCCTGTGCCCGAAACGTCGAATCTCCTGTTCCCTGGATGCTGCCTGACCTGCTGTGCTGTTCCAGCAATAAAGTTTCAACTTTGATCTCCAGCATCTGCAGACCTCACTTTCTCCTACAACATGTTAACTGCTAACAATACAAAATTTCCCATTGCTCACACTCTTATGAATAAGCCAGTTGGTTTCAGTGATTTTCAACCATGGAAATGCTGGACATGGTTAATAATAGAGACATGGGTACAATGCAACCAATGCCTGAACAATCCAATCAAAATAAAGGAAGACAGGAAGACAGTTGATAGCGATTTCAAACACAGTCAAACCAATGAGTGACTTTTATTGGAGGTTTTTGTTGGAAATTATTCCAATGAACTGTTCAAATGCAATTGGATGGCTGCCAACATAAGACTGAGGTTGCACTTTAAGGTTGTACAATAGTATTTCAGGTTTTGTTAAAAAAAAACAGTAATACGAGTGAATACCAGTGTCATTATAACCAAGCTTGTCAGTTTACTACCAGATAAAGTAACATACAAACCCTTTCAATTGACAATGGCATTCTTTTACAGCTAAGATATTGCACTGAATTTGGCATTTCTTTTAAAAAAGGAATTGTGGAAGAAACCAGTTAAGTGAAATAAATTCTTCATCAAATGTTACATATTATGCCTGATAAGACCTTTTAAGAATCACAAACAGGCAGCAGCAGCTCCCCATTCACAATCTACTCAAATGATTAAGTATGATGCCCACCTTCATTCCTCTGTCAGTTTGACTCATACAAAACTCTAGTCTATGCATTCTGACTCACAAGAAGTCCCCTTCATACTTCATAGCGGTACTTAACTGACCCACATTGGCTCCTCATCAATCAATGGCTCAGTTCTAAAATTGTGATCTTAGCCTTCACATCGCATAATGGCCTTGCCATTCTAACCTTTGTCAACCTCTTCCAGTTCTCCCCACTTCCAAGCTGGCAGTACTACTTCATCTCTGGCTCCTTGTGCATCTCTAGCTTTTATTCCTCCACTTTGAATTTCCAGCCCTGAAACTTGGCATTCTTCCCAAAATCTTGCTGCCTCTTTCCTTGGAATATAAAACCTCTTCCTTTGACCAAGCTTTTGGTGATCTGTCCCAATTACACCTTGGGTCAAAGTCAAATGTTATCCACTACTCCAGTGAAGTGCCTTTGGATTTAAAGTGGCTATGTTAATGCAATTATCTGCTTTAGTTACTACATCTATGTTTTTGCTTACCAGGCATAGATCTTCATTTGCTCAGGCAACGGGTCATCAAAGAATGAATCTTCATCATCGAGGCATAACTTTTCATTTTTCTTTAGCTCTGGCAGACTGGATGTTGTATTAGGGATGAAGCCTTTCTTTGGATCACCAGTAGAAAGATTGGTTGCACTTTTTACTTCACCTGAGGCTACGCTGATATCTCCAAAGCTGATGTTAGTGAACTTTGGAAAAGTAGTAAAAATACAATTATATAAAACCAATGAACTAAATGGATTAGAACACATGTTTAAAGTAGCAAACTTCTAGAACCTACTACCTATAGATTAGCAGGATGCTTAAATAGACAGATGGAATACTATAATATTCTAACTTAAAACAATGACTACATATATGCATTAACTATGAAATGATAACACAAAAATCTAAGCTTCCATGCATTTTATCTTTGTTAGGTTAAACATAAAACTGGAATACTGAAGGTGTCTGCGTTAATATGAATTAGTTTGGGTCCTATAAACTTAAGCTTTTGCAGTCTAGATAGGAAAAAGAAAAATATTGTAGATTACAAAATGCATAAGTTTCCAAAACTACTATAATTATAACTGCATCAACTGCAGCCTTCTCTTAATTCTTAACACAATGATAGTTGATAAACTGTTTGCGGATCTTAAAGCACACAATCAATATAGATGTTACTTCCAAATTGTTTACACTGTGGAGAATTCCAATTGATTTGTGAAAGATATCAGTATGCTATTGTATTGCTTCCAAGATATAAATCTGTGTAAAGAGATGCTTGAATCATTTGGGCTTTGGTACTATAATTAAATTTGGATTTCATCAGGCATTTTAAACACAATGTAAGATGGTATGTGCCATACTACCTAACAATGGCCTGCTTGTCACAGACATTTTTTGATGGTTTAAATGAAACTTCAAATGTTAGAAAATCAAATACTTCATTGAATACATTGTACCTACAACATTGAGATGAAGGGACAACAGAAGGCTAAGCTCTGTACAGCTGACTATTCACCTGCTGTAGTGCCTTCACAGTTAGCATAGATCAGCAAATAATATTGAACTGGCAAGGAGAATGTAAGTGTCATGGTACACTACTATATCACAGCATATTAACAATCAGATGCTAAGTCTTATTATGAATTTAAAAAGTTTTTAAGACCATAAGAGGAACTTAGCACAATTGTGTGGTTTTCACAAATGTATTATGGAGTAACTGCCAATATCAAAATAGTTTTTTTAAAAACAAATGATAGTCATCAAACATTTTCATTTCTGAAATGTATCTATTATGACTGCATATATGGGAAATTCACTGTTCTGCCCTGGCATGCTAGAGCTGAAAATGTTTTGCTGGAAAAGCGCAGCAGGTCAGGCAGCATCCAGGGAACAGGAGAATCGACGTTTCGGGCATAAGCCCTTCTTCAGGAATGAGGAAGGTTTGTCCAGCAGGCTAAGATAAAAGGTAGGGAGGAGGGCTTTCCTGAATTGGTAGTCCCAATATGCTTTTTAAGTATTCGCATGTCATGCTTGAGCAAAGGCTAATGATTGAATCATGACCAGGTTTGTAATAACATGCAGTTACCTTCTCACCAGTTTTTTCCTCGCTCTCTTTAACTTTATCAGTTCCTTTGTATCTAGGTATCTGAACATGAACATAAAAAAAATTAACTAACTACAGTTGGCAATTAATAAATGAATCCATGTCAGCAGCAGGTGAAAAGGTGAACAAATTCTTGGTAACAAATTCTAACTTAACGGAAATCAGTACCTACCAAGCAAGAAAGCAATTGAAATTACAGAAATTGAGCATCTAAATGTTTACAGCCTTGAACAATGATACTGAAAGCTGCAAACTCCATCTGAACCTAAACAAACTAAATCCAAACTAAACTACAGATAAAACCCACCATGCTGGTTTGTGAAAACTTTTACTTATATTCAGTTTAAAAATATTTTTAAAAAGAGCGATACAAGGGAAATAAGATGGAATGCAACACTGACCTCCTCATCCTTGACAGGAACGCATAAATTTGGAAAATCAGTGAAGAAATTAATACCTCAGATTAGAATTAATGAACCACACAATCAGAAGAGTATAAACACTTTGATTATTCCAATAAAGAGAAAGAAGTCAGATTTATTTTTATTTGTACACAGGATTTGATGTCAATTAAATGGCTAACATCTATTGCTCCCTCCCAATTATTTGTAGGAAGGTGGTGTCAACAATTTATTCCGCAGTTAATCTGACATATGCAGTTTATATTCTACAAATACTTCCATAAAATATTAACAGCTACAAGGCAATTGTAATTTTCAGAATTTTAAACAGAGGTTAGAGAGAAATCCATTCATGTATAAGGGAGTTGAGAGTTAGTGTGGTGGTGGTGGGGGGGGGAGGGGTGCCTTACGATTTAAGCCCACTAGCAGATCAGCCATCATCTCAAACTCTCAAATCTCTGTTCTTCAATTAAGTTTCCATGTCAATTTCAGAAGAGAACCTGCACTCATAGCATTCCAAAGTTGTTCCCTATCTCCCTCAATATTTAGGCTCTGAATACCCCAGACTAGAATCAGGCTAGAATTTATTGTCTATATCCAATTGTCCTTGAGAAGGTGCTGGTGAGCTATCTTCTTGAACCTCTGCAATCCATGTGGTGTATACACACTACAGCGTTTGCAGGAAGGGAGTTCCAAGATTTTGACTCAGCAACATTGAAGGAACAGTTCCAACTTATCTGCTGTCCTTGTCTTTACAGTTCGGAGAGTTTCTTCATGTGGAAGGTGCTAAGGACCTTCATCAATTATTGTAGTTCATCTTCAGGGAGCACACACTGCTACGGTTCTCTGCTAATGGCAAAAGGTGATAAATGGGATAGCAATCAAGTGGGTTGCTTTGTCGTGAATGGCATCGAGCTTCTTGAGTATTATTGGGCAGGACCTATCCAGGCAAATGGAGAGCATTCTCGTACACACCTGACTTGTGATTTCGAGATGGTGGAAAAGCTCTGAGAAATCAGGAGGTGGGGTGAGTTACTGTAGAACTTCCAGCCTTTAACCTGCTTTAGTAGCCACAGTCTAAGTTAGTTTCTGTTCAATGGAATGACAGTTTAAATTTTATGTCTCTTTAGCAGTCAAACAGGACAGTTCCAGAGTTGATTGAGAACAGGTGATATTTGGGTCTCCTGTGGTTCAGAGGTAGTGAGCCAGAAGGCCTGGATTCAAGTCCCACCTGCTCCAGAGATGTGTCATAACATTTTTTTAATTAAAAAAAAAGCAAAATACACTCATGGTAGAGTGGCGATACCCCACCTTCAACAGGAGTGTGCCATGACAGATCTGATCAAGTTGATGCAAATGAGAGTGGGCTCTTGGAGGCCCAGGTTCAAGTTCCACAGACTCGAAAATGTGTCGTAGCATATCTGAACAGATTGATTAAAACATCTACAACCTTCATCCCCACCCCCATCCACCAACTGTACTCTTTGCTACCTTCTGCCACCCTCCTCTCTGACCTACCACCTTCATCCCCATCCCCAGCCATCTATTGTACTCTTTGCCATTTTCTCCCCAGCTCCATCCCCTTCCCATTTATCTCTTCTCCCCGGAGGCTCCCTGCCTTCATTCCTGATGAAGGGCTTTTGCCCCAAACATCGATTTTCCTGCTCTTCAGATGCTGCCTGATCTGCTGTGCTTTGCCAGTAGCACTCTAATCTAGACTCTACACGTGACTCCAGACCCACAGCAAGGTGATTGACTGTTAACTGTCCTCTGGGCAATCAGGGATGGGCAATAAATGCTACCTGAACTGTGATGCCCTCAACCTGCGAATTAATAAAGAAAAAACAAACAATCTTCACTTTTCTTCATTAAATATTAATGAAATTCTACTTAATAAATTCTACTTGATTCATAAATATTGGTTGTCCAAGTCAGCATTAAGACTTCAGTTTTATACCTCAAAACGCTTGGAACATCCAACAGCACTTAACTATGGATACATTGATGCAAAGCTCAGCTCTGACATCCACAGATTCAGTTGAAGGCAATCACAAGTCAGAACACTTCTCAGCAAGACACAGAAATTTCACCTGGATGAACATTCAGACCAAGCTTGCCCAACTCAAGCCAGAAATGAAATCTTCTCATTTTTCACAACTCTACCATAGCATGCACTATGCTTCCTCTTTACACAATTATAGTAGCTTATAAAGTTAAAAATCACACAACACTAGGTTATAGTCCAACAGGTTTAACTGGAAGCACACTAACTTTCGGAGCGCCGCTCCTGGGGACACAATCACCTGATGAAGGAGTGGCACTCCGAAAGCTAGCAGGCTTCAAATTAAACCTGTTGGACTATAACCTGGTCTTGTGTGATTTTTAACTTTGTACACCCCAGTCCAACACCAGCATCTCCAAATCATAGTAGCTTACAATACCTTGCTGTTGCAACACCCCCCTTCCCCATGTCAGTCCAATATTAATACAAACTTCTGTTAGCAAGTTAGTAAGAATACCTAGCCACTTTTGCTACATTTCACATCTAACTACAGGATAAAATCCATTAAAAGGTTTGGGGCGAAAATTTTAAAATGTGCTCAGTCTCTGGGAATGGGCACATGTGGAAAAGAGAGGTAGGTATGAAGGGCAAGAAAAAGAAAAAAGTATTTAATTTAGCTTTTGTTTGTCACTAAATATAAAGTTTTGAGAAATAAAACTGTTGATAGGTTCCATGTCTGGCTTTACAAACCAACATGATTGCTATAAAAGCAGGCTTTGAAACCTGTCAATTGAATGTTACCTTGCAGAACTTGAAACTAGAGTCATTTTATGTTGGAAAAGGCTGAAAGATATCCTGCCAAATGCACATCGTTCAAAAGAACAAAATATTGCGGATGCTGGAAATCTGAACTAAACAAAAATTGATTTAAAAAATACTCAGCAGTTCAGGCAGCACCTGTGGAGAGAGGAACAGAGTTAATGTTACTCATTCTGAAGAAGGTCATAACTTGAAATACTAAATCACCACAAGTGCTGCTATATTTTCTAAAAGTCCATTTTGTGACGAAGGATCACACATGAGAGCAGTATGAGGTAGGTTGGCTGGTGGTGGCCTCACTTTCTGTTTCTGTAACTGCAGTGATTCACATTTATCCTTTCTTTTGGTACAATAGCAGATTTTCCCCAAATGGAGGAACAGCTTTTGAACATAAAAAAACGTGTTTATTTGCCACCATAGGTCAATCTTTCCCTCCACACATTCATTCTTTAAATCTGTTATTTCCTACCAGTAACTTCTAAGTTTTGGTCCCTTAATCATTCCTTATTGCTTGATAAAGAACCCAGAGCTTGGGGCACAAAAAGCTGAGATGTCAGCTGGCCCTTAACATTCTTTGACTCATCATTGGAATCAAAGTAAAGAATAGATTCATGTTGAATTTCTGTAAATAATTCAAAGCCTACAGACATACAAGACGTTACGCAAAGGACAGCCTAACCGGGTATCTAACTTGATAAACGTATAATTGCAGATTTCATACTGCACCATAAATAAGCCATGCCACTATCAAAGATTAATTGCACCCACAATATTTACAACGTAAATACAGCAGTTTGTTAAACTTGTTGAATCGATTGTCAAGGTTGACCCTTCTGCAACTTAACATTTAGTTTCAATATTTTTAGACAGTGAGGCTAGTTTAGAAACTGCAGCAAGTTTCAGTGTCTGAAGTGACATCACCATCCAGTTTTTGCTGATCTACATTTGCTCCCAATCCCACAAAATTTCAATTTAAACAACATGGATTATATGGCAATAGTAAAAAATTTAATATAGTAAAACATTCCAAGGTTCCAACATACCATTCCTCACATTAATGCCATCAACCTACGTTTGATAAGAGTTACATAAATATATTAAATTCCTCATTATCTGGCACGTATAGGGAATGGGCTGAAGTTGGTGGGCAGGGGATGTGGTGTACAGGAATCTGTTGATTGTAGGAGGAATAGAATCTAATAGAGGCTCCGCACAATATACTCTAATCTTAAAGCTAAATCTCAATTTACTCCCTGAGTTCTGGAAACTCAGTATTTCACTATGTGCATCAATGGAACCAGCACTGGCATCTGGGATTTAGGCCCAGCAGCTCTCTTGAATAAATTCCTCACATCTGCCTGCTTGCATGCTTTCATTCTCTTGTGCAGATATTGGGAATATGAAGTGGAAACTACATTACATTTGTGCAGTAAACTAACTTTGATGCACAACAAATTTCAAACTATAATGAAACTCTTTCAACCCTGCTCTCTCTTGTCATCACTTCTCTCTTCTTGAACGTTAGACTTTATATTCCCTACAGTGTGGAAACAGGCCCTTCAGCCCAACAAGTCCATACCGACCCTCCGAAGAGTAACCCATCCAAACCCATTTCCCTCTGACTAATGCATCTAACACTATGGGCAATTTAGCATGGCCAATCCACTTGACCTGCACATCTTTGGACTGTGGGAGGAAACTGGAGCACCCGGAGGAAACTCACAGAGACATGGGGAGGATGTGCAAATTCCACACAGTCGCCCAAGGCTGGAAATGAACCTGGGACCCTGGTGCTGTGAGGCAGCAGTGCTAATCACTTCACCGTTGCGCCTCGTGGTCACAACTCAAAACATTGTCTATAATTTCTTCTGTATTTAAAGCATTGCAACAGAAGCATTATTGTCAACATCCAACCGTTCATCCAGTTCATTTCTGGAAACGTTTTTGACAGCACTAGCACAGTTCACTAATCCCATGTTTTTTTCCTGCATATCTTTACTTATTTGCTTTCTTGCACACAACATCCATCAAAAATGTCTTTGTCTGACAACTCTTCTTCGAACATTATGAAAGGCCTTCAGTTTCACCAGCATCTTTGCAGTTTCACTTTTCACTTGGTTCCATGCACATAACATGTTAAAAACAGCACCTCTGATACAGTATCTGGACTGAAATTTATTAATTTCTGCTTGGTGGTTTGTCAGTTTTCCCATCAAATCATGTGGGTAAAATATTTTCAAAATACTGGATCACACCCATTGGCTGAATGAAACTTGTCACATTAGAATGGAGAAACACAAAAAGATCTTGCCTTAACAAAGTCTTGCTTTCTTCAGACATGCTTATGTTTTAGCACTGAAAATGTGTTGCTGGAAAAGCGCAGCAGGTCAGGCAGCATCCAAGGAGCAGGAGAATCGACGTTTCAGGCATGAGCCTTTCTTCATGCCCGAAACGTAGATTCTCCTGCTCCTTGGATGCTGCCTGACCTGCTGCGCTTTTCCAGCAACACATTTTTAGCTCTGATCTCCAGCATCTGCAGTCCTCACTTTCTCCTATTCCTATGTTTTACAAACGTGCTTTTACACCAGGCACAAAAACATGATGAAACCATCATCAAGTAAAAATGTCTGCATCTATTTAAGCATCACGTCATAATTAAGTGGAAGATGTATTATGCCTTTGAACCATCTTAGTTTTACATATTTTCCAATAACAGTCAATTCCACTTTATATATTCCTGTGGCATTCCACATACAAGTACGGTTATTCAGTCTTTACTTTGCTTAAAGCCACAAACAACCTTTTCATCAGCACCAACTAAGGTTGTGCTTGGAAGCTATTGCCATATTAACCAACAGCATTATTGATTTGTTTGGCAGTTAGGTCATGGCCAATCATAACTTTATTAAAAATTTCACAGAAATCTTTAGCTGATTTCATACCTGCAGATTTCTGTTCACCTGGCTTGTCAGCCTTTTGCGTTCCATGTTGTATCTTAAAGTAAGTGAGCCATACTTGAGAAAAAGTACACAGCTCCATGATTTTCAGCTTCTCATAAAATTCCTTCGTCTTTTCCACCAACATTGGTCCAAAGATACATGCACCTTCATGCTCTTTAATGAAAACTATTTGCATAGTGCACGACCTAAGCCTTTAAGCTTAGAAATACGTTATGCTTTTATCATTTACAAATTTCACACAGAATATTTTTTAACTATCCACTTGTGCTTCAACTGCATAGAACATTGACAAACCAACACTGAATTCCTGAACTAGAGAAGAAAAAAACAAAATTACAATTTCTTTGTCTTTGAAATAGAAAAATGGAAATATGTGAAAGTCAAAACGACATTTTTATTTTAGTTTTGCCTTGGGAGTTGTCTTAGACTATCTGGCAGATTGACTGGGTAAGATTTTGGATATAATGAGATCACAAACTGAACTGGCAACGATTGTAAAGGCCTTTCTGAGAGGGAGGACAAATAGGCAGTGCTGCTAGTCGCATCTGTGAGAAATACCACAGCAAGGGTGAACATATATGTATTGGATTTTGGCAGATCAAATTCAAAACTGATGTCTTTGAAGACTTTATTAAAATGTTCAATTTTCTTTGAAGGTTTTGCTGCCTGACAGGAACTGTGGGTGGTATGGTACGGGATAACAGGTAAGATTCCTGTATTGGGATTAATGGAGTTAAGCTTTAAAGCAGTTCTAACGAATGAGAGGAGTAAGAAAGCAGGGGTTGGAGGTTGAGGAGTGACTTTATAGAGGTTTATAAAATCATGAGGGGCATAGCTAAGGTGAATAGCTAACCTTTTTCCAATGTTAGGGGAGTCCAAAACTAGATGGCATAGGTTTAAGGAGAGAGGGAAAGATTTAACAGGGACTTGCTGGGCAACATTTTCATACAGAGGATGATGCAATAATGGAATGAACTGCCACAGGAAGTGGTAGAGGCAGGTACAGTTATAACTTTTAAAAGACATTTGGACAGGTGCATGAATAGGAAAGTTTTAAAGGGATATGGGCCAAATGGAACTGGGATGAAAAAGGTTGTCTTAGGAGAAAAAGGTTAACAAAAAGTTGACCTATACTCACTGACATTTAGAAGGATCAGAGATAATCTTATTGAAACATAAAATTATGAGGGGCCCTGACAGAGCGGATACTGAGAGGAGGTTTGCCCTCACTGGGCAATCTACAACAAAGCAGCAGAGTTTCAATATCACTCATTTAAGGCAGTGATGAGGCAAAACGTTTCTTATCTAATGACAGAACAGTCTTCAAAGACTACATGGACAACTGCTGTTATCCAGGAACTCCGTGTTTCTAGTGGTCTCTGGTTCCAATGATATGAAGTCGTTCTGTTGAGTGGATACAGACTCAGCGACACTCCACATGCATAAGTGCACAATGGATTCTGACATGCTGCAATCATCATCTGGCGAGCCCAGAACATTCCAGTAGCATAAAAATCATGTGCTTGTGAGTGTAATTCCTAAAAGGCAATGGAAGCCTGACTGTGCTGAGATAGAATTTCCTGTCATGAGGCCACAGATCACCATGATTCCCTTTTCATACACTGGTTTTGTAGCAGAAACTATTACTCTAAAGACTCTGGGTGCATAGGTCATCCTATTGAGGGCTCTACTGTGTCACTTAGGGTTTTGCTGTTGGTCATGTCTCCTTCCACTTTCTCCAGATCCAGAGAAAACCTGAGCGAGATCCCCACAACTTATCATTCCCCTTCTCCTTATGATACCAGGGAGTTCTCCAGTAAGATATAGTGGGATAGCACTCAATGTTTTTAATATATTGGTCAAGCTCTTAGAAATGTCCAGAAAATCAGTATCAGTGAAATCTGAATTAAGTACCCAAAAATCTCCTACTGTGTCAAAATGCCTTTTCAAATGCAACACAGTCAGTCAATCTCAAGCAGCAAATGTGCATCAAAAGCTGAGTAAAACTTTGAACCTATCAAAACATAAATTGCAGGAAAAATTCAGCCGGTCTGGCAGCTGGAACTGGGTCTAAAAATAATGGTCATTCTACCTGATACATTAATTCTGCTTTCTCTCCACAGACACTGCCAGATTTCCTGAGTTTTCCAGCAATTTCTGTTTTTGTTTTTGATTTTCAGCATCCACAGTTCTTTGATTTCTTTTGTTTAGCGTCTGTCAGCATGTTCAACTGGTCATCCTGAACAATATTAAGCTTCTTGCAGTGCTGTTGGAGCCATACTGAGTCTGGGGAATTGAGACTACCCTAAACTCTGATGAATTATTTAACAAAACATTTTCCAAAAATGAATTTTAAAAGTATTTTGAATAAAATATTTAAGAACACAATTTATCATCCAATGCTGTGCGTGAAACCAGGGTTAAAGAGTCTCATTATCTACAAACTGAGCTAATCCATCCATGGAGGAATGTCACGTGCAAAGACACTTTCATTTCAAGTCATATACAGGAATCCAGAGAAATATATTGCTTTGTGGTTAAAATTGAGGTGTAACCTAACAGTATTACCGCCTGGCTGGGAGCAAAACAGGAGACATAAAAGAATTTGCATGCGTCGGATCCACCGTTCAAGCCAAGCGCACATACAGTACTGTTCTAACTTTTTCCAATGGCTGATGGACAAAATATTTAAAATCACACAACACCTGGTTATAGTCCAACAGGTTTAACTGGAAGCACTAGCTTTCGGCGCACCGCTCCTTCATCAGATGGTTATGCACAACTCATTCAATGTAGCTCAGCAATCAAATCTAGTCTACATAGCTTAGTGATACACCAAGTCGTGTATTTAGGTGTCTTTCTTTTTTTAAGTAGAATATACAGTACAGAAACTATGCATTTTTTGGACTTTTTCTTGGAGGCTTGCATTCTTGTGGTCATGAGGGAAAGTTTGAGTCTCCTTAGCACAAGAGTACACCTGACAATGAAGATAAAAGCTACTTTGACAGTCAGTGAAAAAAAATTCACACCAATGAAGAGTTGAACGGTGTAGAAGAAGCTAGCCACATACTCCATGCTGAAGGAACAATGAGTAACAAGTGCCTTACACACAGAGAAATGTTTTGAACTAGGGGTGAAGATTCAGCAAGGAACTGACAGCCTCAGAACCTTTGTTTTAAATGGAAAGAAAAAAGGTAGTGCTAAAACATGCTCTGCAGCCCCTTCCCATTTAAAAATAAATAAATAAAATTACAGGAAATTTTGGTTCATAGGACAGTATGATAAAAATACTAACAGCTTCAACTCATGTACAGAGAGATTCCATTATTATATTCAAACTAAATATTGAAGCATATATAGATGTCCCTGCATTCCTGAATATTATGGTTAGAAACACTTTAACCTCCTGAGGTACAGAAGCTGGGCTCCAAAACTTAAGACGGAATACAAGGAATCTGACAGAACCATTTTTCACCAAAACCATTGGTGATTGCTGAAAGGTTCAGATTCTACAAACGTAACCAGCATATGGTGAATCGATCTTCAAGCTCACAGCAATTTAAAAAAAAAGAATCAGTAGAGCTTTTGGGTATTTGGAGATAACATGAATGTTGCTATCAGAAACATTCTACTGCATGGTTTAAGAGAAGCAATCCACAAGAGATAACTGACAGAAAGAAGTCTAGACTTAAAGAAAGAACTGGAAATAACAGTCGCAACGTAACTAGCAGCCAAGGAAGTTCAGCAGCCAAGCTGGAACCTGACAGTTCACAAAATGGCAGCTGAGAGACAAGCACAGTGCAGACTCAATGTGGATAAACAGATCAAACAGCTGCCAATTTCTGGTATGAAAGAAGTTGTATGTGGAAATTGCAGCGAGAAAAAAAAGGAAACAATGCACAGGCATGTTTGAGGAGGAAACAAACATACAGTAAAAGTACACAAACCAAAGATTAGGAAGAAAATCTATGTTGTGGTTCTGTTCGCCGAGCTGGAAGTTTTTGTTGCAAACGTTTCGTCCCTTGGTTAGGCGACATCATCAGTGCTTGGGAGCCTCCTGCGAAGCGCTTCTTTGATGTTTCCTCCGGTGTTTATAGTGGTCTGTCCCTGCCGCTTCCGGTTGTCAGTTTCAGCTGTCCGCTGTAGTGGTTGGTATATTGGGTCCAGGTCGATGTGTTTGTTGATGGAGTTTGTGGATGAATGCCATGCCTCTAGGAATTCCCTGGCTGTTCTCTGTCTGGGTTGCCCTATGATAGTATTGTTGTCCCAGTCAAATTCATATTGATTGTTGTCGGTGTGTGTGGCTACTAAGGATAGCTGGTCGTGTCGTTTCGTGGCTAGTTGATGTTCATGTATGCGGATTGTTAGCGGTCTTCCTGTTTGTCCTATATAGTGTTTTGTGCAGTCCTTGCATGGTATTTTGTACTCTACATTAGTTTTGCTCATGTTGGGTATCGGGTCCTTCGTTCTGGTGAGTTGTTGTCTGAGCGTGGCTGTTGGTTTGTGTGCCGTTATGAGTCCTAGGGGTCGCAGTAGTCTGGCTGTCAGTTCTGAGATGCTCCTGATGTATGGTAGTGTGGCTAGTCCTTTTGGTTGTGGTATGTCCTCGTTCCGTGGTCTTTCTCTTAGGCATCTGTTGATGAAGTTGGGCGGGTATCCGTTTTTGGCGAATACCTTGTATAGGTGTTCCTCTTCTTCTTTTTGCAGTTCTGGTGTACTGCTGTGTGTTGTGGCCCTTCTATAATGTACAAAAAAAAGAGCATGAGAAAACCCCATACCCTCAGTCCAAAGAAGAGTAATTATTAATGATACTGGCCATTGCTGGTGACACCAACGGATATCGGGTCATTCCCTTTCCGAATGATAAGAATGGAAACATATACCCAGAATGACAGTTTCATTGATACCTGAAAGTGTGCAGCAGAGTCACATTGTGCTACATACCTCAAATATTGCACTAAGAATGCACACAGGCAAAGTGGTACCTTTGAGGGGTTGTTTCAATGACTGTGAATGTTCAGTTGTACAGTCAGTCAGTCAGTCAGTCAGTCAGAACACTTGCCCTTGCATGTTTCCAAAAGGAAATTTTACAGCTTTATTAGGAAGAATGTGGTTGAAGAAAATCAAACTTAACTGGACTGAAGTAAATTGCTTGTCAGATTCTGGAACTGAGCTGAGCTACCATAATTTCTAAAAAAAACTTGCAATTGTTTTCAACGGAGATCTGAGAAGCATGGAAAAGATCTCTTAAATTGAAAATCAAGAATGAGAATGAAGCCAATGCTGCAAGGCTAGATCAGTGTGCTATAAAATTAGGCCAAAGGTCAAGGCAGAACTAGAGAGGCTGGTCAAGGCAAGAATCCTCGAACCCACAAATGAGAATGTTGGGCCACGCCTAGTATACCAGTGAAGATGTTGGATTGGTACACGTTTGTGTTGAGTTTAAGGTCACTATTAATCTGATTCTGTGTGCTGAGCAGCATCTGTTGCCTTTGATTGATGACCTATTTATGCTGAACTAGCTGGTGGCCAGTTTTTCAGTAAAATTGACCATAGACAAACATACATAGAACATAGAAGAATACAGCGCAGTACAGGCCCTTCGGCCCTCGATGTTGCGCCGATCCAAGCCCACCTAACCTACACTAGCCCACTATCCTCCATATGCCTATCCAATGCCCGTTTAAATGCCCATAAAGAGGGAGAGTCCACCACTGCTACTGGCAGGGCATTCCATGAACTCACGGCTCGCTGAGTAAGGAACCTACCCCTAACATCTGTCCTATACCTTGTAATACAGATGAATGCAGATCCTAAATCACAGAAATACTGGACATTAAAAAGACAAATACAAGAGACTTCCATTTGGAATAACATCTACCCCTATGTTCTTCCAACATGCTATGAATTAGATTTTGAGTGCAGCCGCGTCATCTGGACAATATTTCAATCACGGGAATAAATGAAAAGCAGCACCTTGACAATTTAGATGCTACTTTGCTGAGACGTGAAGATTATGGGCTCAAAGTCAGGAAAGACAAATATGAATTTTTAAATCATCCATCAAGTTACTTAGGTCATGTCATCAATGCCAAGGTGCTATACAAGTCACTTACAAAAAAGTGAAAGCCATAACTGAAGCACCAGCACCTAAAATTATTAAATTTGATTAATCTATAGAGGATAGAACAGTGTAACACTTGAACAGGCCCTTTAGCCCACCATTTCTGCACTGACCATGATGCCATTCTAAACAAATCCCATGCCTGCACATAGTCCGTATCCCGTACCTTTAGTTACGTTTTTTACTTGATTATCGATTATCATGGGTTTGCTAACTTACTAGAGCAGTTTGTCCCAAACCTTGCAACCATTCTCAAACCAATACACAAATTATTGTGCCAAAAAAAATTTGAAAATAGCAAGATCAACGTGAAGGAGTCGAAAAAGGAGTCTAAGCCAAACAGATTTTATTAAAGTCAGAAGCCCTGACCCAAAGTTACTGTTGAAACTGCTCTCAACATATGGAGCTGGAGCATTTATGTCTCATATTACCCAACGGTGATGAAAAGCCAATATCTGGATCTTTTGAATGGTGAATGTTTTTCAGTGGTTGAGCTGCAGACTAATTGGCCTGATATTGTCAGCTTCCTGATGGCAACTTCAAAGAAAACCACTGAAATGACTGACGCAGATCTTGCAAGATTTGGTTATCTGGATCAATTGTTTGTGATAATGGCCCATAGTTTATATCACACGGGTTTACAGACTATGTAAAGCAGAGTGGAATTCAACATATCCAATCAGCTCTTTACCACCTAGCCACAAATTTGACAGAAAGATTTGTTCAGAAAACAAAGCATTCAAAGTTTGTGCGAAGATTTGTAGCTCGGGTGCTCGTTGTTGTGGTTCTGTCCTCTAGGAATTCCCTGGCTGTTCTCTGTCTGGCTTGCCCTATGATAGTAGTGTTGTCCCAGTCGAGTTCATGTTGCTTGTTGTCTGCGTGTGTGTGAATTTGACTGGGACAACACTACTATCATAGGGCAAGCCAGACAGAGAACAGCCAGGGAATTCCTAGAGGCATGGCATTCATCCACAAACTCCATCAACAAACACATCGACCTGGACCCAATATACCAACCACTACAGCGGACAGCTGAAACTGACAACCGGAAGCGGCAGGGACAGACCACTATAAACACCGGAGGAAACATCAAAGAAGCGCTTCGCAGGAGGCTCCCAAGCACTGATGATGTCGCCTAGCCAGGGGACGAAACGTTTGCAACAAAAACTTCCAGCTCGGCGAACAGAACCACAACAACAAAGCATTCCTTAAAAGCTTACTCTAGAACAGAGATCATTTGATGACTCTAAATTCTCCAGCATTGCAGGGTAAAAAGTACCAGCTGTGCACAGCTTTTGATTTGCTGAAACCACCCATGACAAAAGACACTGCTGACAGCAAACGGGATTTTCAAAAGGAGAACACGGCAAAATGCCACACTTTCCAAAAAGATCAATAATTTTGGTGAGAAATTACACAACTGGTGAGATTAAATACTGAAGACTGGACAGGACTACTAAACTACACAAGACACAATATGACATCATATGGAGAAGACATGCAGATCAACTTCTGGCAACCAGAATGAATGTACATGAGACATTAATTGAAGATCAAAAATAACTGCCGAATAGAGACCTGGATATGTCCGAGGAGAATGCTATGACATTATGTGAACCTCCAAAGCATTCAGCTGTCTCAAGAAAGGGTGTCAGAAGAGGTTCCTAGTACACCTAAAACACCAGAGGTTAAATCCAGCGAGAAAAATAAACAGATGCTTGAGGTGTGCCGACAGCCACACAGAAACAATGTCCTCCGGAATGACTTACCTACTGATTACAGTATTTTTGATTGTAAATACTCCACATGTTTTCATTTGAGGAAAGGATATTTTCTTTGTATACGTATGCTGGACTGTCACCAAGAGTCCAATCACAGAGTCATACAGCATAGAAACAGACCTTTCAGTCCATGTCTAACATAATCCCAAACTAAACTAGTCCCACCTGCCTACTCCAGGCCTATATCTCTCCAAACCTTTCCTATTCATGTATCCATAAAATCATCTTTTAAACCTTGTAATTGTACCCGCATCCACCACTTCCTCAGGAAGTTCATTCCACATGCGAACCACCCTGTATAAAAAAACTTGCCTCTCATGTCTTTTTTAAATCTTTCTCTTCTCACCTTAAAAACGTGACCCTAATCTTGAAATTCACTGTCTTAGGGAAAAGAAAACTACTGAGGAGAAAGTGAGGTCTGCAGATGCTGGAGATCAGAGCTGGAAAAGCGCAGCAGGTCAGGCAGCATTCAAGGAACAGGAGAATCGATGTTTCGGGCATAAGCCCTTCTTCAGGAATGAGGAAAGTTTGTCCAGCAGGCTAAGATAAAAGGTAGGGAGGAGGGACTTGGGGGAGGGGCGTCGGAAATGTGATAGGTGGAAAGAGGTCAAGGTGAGGGTGATAGGTCAGACTGGGGTGGGGGCAGAGAGGTCGGGAAGAAGATTGCAGGTTAGGAAGGCGGTGCTGAATTCGATGGATTAGACTGAGACAAGGTGGGGGGAGGGGAAATGAGGAAACTGGTGAAATCCGAGTTCATCCCTTGTGGTTGGAGGGTTCCTAGGCGCTCTTCCTCCAACCGTCGTTTTGTTGTGGTCTGGCGATGGAGGAGTCCAAAGACATGCATATCCTTGGTGGAGTGGGAGGGGGAATTGAAATGTTGAGCCACAGGGTGGTTGGGTTGGTTGGTCCGGGTGTCCCACAGGTGTTCTCTGAAACGCTCCGCAAGTAGCCTGCCTGTCTCCCCAATATAGAGGAGGCCACATCGGGTGCAGAGGATGCAATAGATGATGTAACAAGCCCATCTTATGCTCTTCAGATCCTGTCTTACAGCATCGTACTCACCCTTCCCCCAATTGTAAAACCTACCCTGTTGCATGCACCTATCTCTCTCCATAACCAAGGTGAAAGTCACAGAATTGTGGTCACCATCACCGAAATGCTCACCCACTAACAAGCTCCTCCATCGCCAGACCACAACAAAACGACGGTTGGAGGAAGAGCGCCTCATCTTCCTCCTAGGAACCCTCCAACCACAAGGGATGAACTCGGATTTCACCAGTTTCCTCATTTCCCCTCCCCCCACCTTGTCTCAGTCCAAAGAAAACTACTATCAATTCTATCTAAACCTCTCATTATTTTATAAACTTCTATCAGGTCACCTCTCAACCTCCTACGCTCCAATTTTGGGTCAGAAACATCTTCATTTAACCTTGCTTCCTGTAAACATCTCCATAATAAAGTTCCTGCTATTTTAACACTTTGGCCTCCTGGTCCATCTTCAAACTTAACACAAATGTTCATTCTCTCCACCACCAATGCTCAGATTATGTACATAAGAGGCAAAGCAGAAATTCACCAAGGCACCTTAGACAGCACCTTCCAAACCCATTACGACTACCATTTAGAAGGACAAGGATGGCAAATATATGGGAACACCATCACCTGCAAGTTCCCCTCCACCCAACATCTTGACTTGGAAATATCACCAGTACATCAGTATTTTCACACCAAATGGCATTGAGTGTACCTGTAACAAATGGATTGCAGTGGTTTATGAAGACAGCTCACTAATCTCTCAAGGGCAACTAAGAACAAGCAATAAATGCTGGTCCAGCTAGCAAGAATCACATTCCATTAATTAATTTAAAAAGACAGGCTGTACAAAGGAAGGAAGGAGAGAGAGAGGAGGGAAGAGAAAGACAAGGAGAAAATAAAGACAGCAGTTCTGATTAGTATTCCCACTTCCAGTCAGAGCTGTGCTTTACTTGGCCTAAAATAATGCTGGAGTGTGAGGCTTTAGCCAAATATTGATTGGAAGCTCTTTAGATCAAATAGCTTGGACGGGCGGTGTTTGTGCAGTGTGTCCAGGAAGCTTTTCTAACTCAGTATGTAGATTGTCCGACCAGAGGGGAGGCCATATTGGATTTGGTACTTGGTAACAAACCGGGACAAGTGATGGGCTTGTTAGTGGGTGAGCATTTCGGTAATGGTGACCACAATTCTGTGACTTTCACCTTGGTTATGGAGAGAGATAGGTGCATGCAACAGGGTAGGTTTTACAATTGGGGGAAGGGTAAGTACGATGCTGCAAGACAGGATCTGAAGAGCATAAGTTGAGAGCATAGACTGTCAGGGAAGGATGTTGTTGAAATGTGGAACTTTTTCAAGGAACAGATACGGCGTGTCCTTGATATGTATGTACCAGTCAGGCAGAAAAGAGATGGTCGTGTGAGGGAACCTTGGTTGATGAGGGAGGTTGAATGTCTTGTAAGGAGGAAGAAGGAGGCTTACATAAGGTTGAGGAAACAAGGTTCAGACAGAACGTTGGAGGGATACAGGATAGCCAGGAGGGAGCTGAAGAAAGGGATTAGGAGAGCTAAGAGAGGGCATGAAAAATCTTTGCCAGGTAGGATCAAGGATAACCCCAAGGCCTTTTACGCGTATGTGAGAAACATGAGAATGACGAGAAGGAGGGCAGGTCCGATCAAGGACAGTAGTGGGAGACTGTGTATTGAGTCGGAAGAGATAGGAGAGGTCTTGAACAAGTACTTCTCTTCAGTATTTACGAACGAGAGGGACCGTATTGTAGAAGAGGAGAGTGTGAAATGGACTGGTAAGCTAGAAGAGATACCTGTTAGGAAGGAAGATGTGTTGGACATTTTGAACAACTTGAGGATAGACAAGTCCCCCGGGCCTGACGGGATATATCCTTGGGTTATGTGGGAAGCAAGAGAGGAAATTGCAGAGCCATTGGCAATGATCTTTTCGTCTTCACTGTCAGCGGGGGTGTACCAGGGGACTGGAGAGTCTTCACTGTCAGCGGGGGTGTACCAGGGGACTGGAGAGTGGCGAATGTTGTGCCCTTTCAAAAAAAAAGGGAATATGGATAACCCCGGGAATTACAGGCCAGTTAGTCTTACTTCGGTGGTAGGTAAAGTAATGGAAAGGGTCTGAGGGATATATTGCTGGAACAGCACAGCAGGTCAGGCAGCATCCAGGGAACAGGAGATTCGACGTTTCGGGCACAGGCCCTTCTTCAGGAATGAGCAGAGAGTGTTCAGCAGGAGAAGATAAAAGGTAGGGAGGAGGGAGTTGGAGGAGGGGCGTTGGAAATGTGATAGGTGGAAAGAGGTCAAGGTGAGGGTGATAGGTCGGAGTAGGGTGGAGGCGGAGAGGTCAAGAAGAAGACTGCAGGTCAGGACGGCGGTGCCGGGCTGGAGGGATTCGGCTGAGACAAGTTGGGGGGATGGGGGGATGAAGAAACTGGTGAAGTCCCAGTTCATCCCCTGTGGTTGGAGGGTTCCCAGTCGGAGGATAAGACGCTCCTCCTCCGTCCGTCGGGTTGTTGTGGTTTGGCGGTGGATGAGTCCAATGACCTGCATATCCTCGGTGGAGTGGGAGGGGGAGTTGGAATGCTGTGCCACAGGTTGGTTGGGTTGGTTCGTCCGGGTGGCCCAGAGGTGCTCTCTGAATCGCTCCGCAAGTAGGTAAATATTCAGCCTGGGGCCCAGTTACAAGTGGAGTTCCGCAGGGATCAGTTCTGGGTCCTCTGCTGTTTGTAATTTTTATTAATGACTTGGAAGAGGGAGTCGAAGGGTGGTCAGTAAATTTGCAGACGATACCAAGATTGGTGGAGTTGTGGATAGTGAGGAGGGCTGTTGTCGGCTGCAAAGGGACTTAGATATGATGTAGAGCTGGGCTGAGGAGTGGCAGATGGAGTTCAACCCTGCCATTTTGGAAGGACAAATAAGAATGCGGAATACAGGGTTAACGGTAGGGTTCTTAGTAAGGTGGAGGAGCAGAGGAATCTTGGGTCTATGTTCATAGCTCTTTGAAAGTTGCCACTCAGGTGTATTAGCGTTCATTAGCAGAGGGATTGAATTCAAGAGTTGTGAGGTGATGTTGCTGCTGTACAGGACCTTGGTAAGGCCACACAGAACTGTGTGCAGTTCTGGTCGCCTCACTTTAGGAAAGATGTGGAAGCTTTGGAGAGGGTGCAGAGGAGATTTACCAGGATGTTGCCTGGAATGGAGAATAGGTCGTACGAGGCTAGGTTGAGAGTGCTCGGCCTTTTCTCATTGGAACGGTGAAGGATGAGGGGTGACTTGATAGAGGTTTATAAGATGATCAGGGGAATAGATAGCGTAGACAGTCAGAGACTTTTCCCCCGGGTACAACAGAGTGTTAAAAAGGGACATAAATTTACGGTGAAGGGTGGAAGGTATAGGGGGGATGTCAGGGGTAGGTTCTTTACCCAGAGAGTGGCGGGGGAATGGAATGCACTGCCTGTGGGAGTGGCAGAGTCAGAATCATTGGTGACCTTTAAGCGGCAATTGGATAGGTACATGGATAGGTGCTTAAGCTAGGACAAATGTTCGGCACAACATCGTGGGCCGAAGGGTCACTTCTGTGCTGTATTGTTCCATGTAGTTCATGTTGAAAGCCAGTTTGAAGGTTCTGTAGGGCAGTCAACATACTGATACAAATAATAAGGTTACAAGCCAAGCAGATGATGCACAATACTGATCGCAATTTTAGAATTTGGCAGAATTTAATTTAAAAAAAGATTATAATTCACAATATTATCATAATTGGAACAAGTCATTTTCATCCAAATCAGATTTGTCTATTAAAGATGTTGAATGAATGATATCATTGATTAGTACATTAGCTAAAAAGCCATCCTTTCTTAGCTAGTGACAAGAAATTTCTAACATTTTGAAGAGGTAACACATGCTGTGGATGAAGGAAATAGTACTGTACTCAGAAGGCATTTGATTAAGTGCAACATCAAAGGCACTTGAAAATAAAACCTCATGATGTAGTGGGCAGCATCTTGGCATGGACAGAAGATTAGCCAGCTAAGAGAAAATAGAGAATAGGTATAAATGGGTCTTTTTCAGGTTGGCAAGTTGCAATGAGTGGTGTACCACAGGAATCAGTGCTGGGACCTCACCTGCTTACAACTTATAAATGACCTAGATCAAGGGACAAAAGATATGATGGCTGAATTTGCTGATTACAAAGCGTGCAGATAAAATGAAATAAGCTTAGTTGGACAGGAACAAGAAGAAACAATAGATCTAGTAGGGCTGTCCTGTATGTAGATTTTGGGAAGAAGGTAGAAGCAGGTTGTGGAATGTTGGGGAAAGCTGTGGAGCTCAAACCTCCAGAGCAGATGAGGTCTGTGATGGTCCTAGAATCAGTGTCTTGATGTTTAGTAGAACATAGAACAGTATAGCATAGGAACGGGTCCTTCAGCCCACAAATGTTGTGCCTAACATGATGCCAATTGAAACTAATCCCTCTGCCTGCCGTTGGTTCCTATCTCTCCATTCCTTGTGCTTATCTAAAAGTACCTTAAATGCCATTGTCGTATCTACCTCGACCACCACCCCTGGCACTGCATTCCAGACTCCGACCACTGTCTGTGTAAAAACAATTTGCCCCTCAGGTCTCCTTTGAACTTTCCCCTTCTCACCTTAAATGCACACCCCCTAGTATTAGACATTTCAACTCGAGCAAAAGGATTCTGACCATCAACCTATCTACGCATCTCAATTTTATAGAATTCTATCTTCTCCCCTCAGCCTCTGCCACTCAACAGAAAACAACCTGAGTCTTTCTAAACTCTCCTTATAGCTCATACCCAATGTTCCAGGCAGCATCCTGATAAACCTCTTCTGTACCCTCACCAAAGCTTCCATAATCCTTCCTATAATGTGACGACCAGAATTGAAAATAATACTCTTAGTGGAGCCTAACCAAAGTCTTATAAAGCTGCAAAATGACATTCTAACATTGTACTCAATTCCACAACCAATAAAGGCAAGTATACCATACCACTCTATTTACTTGCATGGCCACATTCAGGGTGCTATGGGCTTGAACCCCAATATCCATCTGTACATCAAAACTGTTGAGGGTCCTGCCATTAACTGTATACTTTTCCTTAACGTTTAATCTTCCAAAAGCAATACTTCACACGTATCCAGATTAAACTCCATCGGCCATTTCTCTGCCCATATTTGCAACCGATCTATATACCACTGTATCTTCGACAACCTTCTACACTTTCTAAACTCCACCTATCTTTGTATCGTCTGCAAATTTACTAACCCACCCACCTACATTTTCATTCAAGTCATTTATATCACAAAGAGCAAGGTCCCTGTACTGATCCCTGCGGAACACTACTAGTTACAGACTTCCAGCCTAAAAAACATCCTTCCATCACTACCCTCTGTCTTCTATGGGCAAGCCAATTCTGAATCCACATGGCCAAGTCACCGTGGATCCCATGCACCGTAATCTTCAATAGTTGGGTCATGGTTTGGAGGAGATAGGAAGTATTGCTGGCATTCAGGTAGAGTTTAGTATGCTTGACGACAACAGCACCACCCTTAAAATGCTGGATTGATAACAATGCCAGGATCAGACCTGAGACCATACAGTATAGTAAATTCAGAAAGAGTCATGTTAGAATATGTGACAAGAGCAGAGAAATTCAGAAGTTTGATGTTGTGCTCACAGTTCTTGATGAAAAGATTAAAAGCGTACAAGAAACCAAAGGGTGGTGTCTGTGCGGAAGGATAAAATTGCAGATGGGTGAAAGTGTCAATGAAGTGAAAAGGACCCAAAGAAGTGGACACAGAAGCAAAAGCGACAAAAGAAGAGCTCAGCCTCATGTCACATCTGAAATTCGTGAAGGTTGGAGTATAATTGGATAAAATGTAATCCTCTGCTGAGCATAGACTATTTAGCATCAGACAGCAGAAATCTACAAATCAGTAAGTTTGAATTCACCAACATTTAATTAAGAATGGGCTGTACAAATCAACTCACTGATTTGTAGATTTCTGCTGTCTGATCCTAAATAGTCTATGCTCAGCAGAGGATTACATTTTATCCAATTATACTCCAATCTTTTATTTATAGTCAAATCCTAACAATTCTAATCTGCTTGAAACTTAATTTATTTAAATTAAATTGTTGGAAAATTCAAATGTGATTCAAGATGTGATACATCTTGGTGCCACCTAGTGACAGAATATTGCATAATCAATGCCTGCTAATTCAGTCATTTTGTGGTTGTGCTGAGAAAAATTATGTAAATAATGTAATAAAATGGGAACTAACTGGCTGGAAGGAATGAGCAGATAGTTTCAATCAAGCAACTTTGAATTACAAAATTTGATAGTATACAAAAGAATAGGTACATTGTTCTGTCTCATATTATACAAAAATAAAATCTTAATGCTGGAGAAACTCAGCAAGTCTAGCAGCATCTGTAGAGGGGGGAAGCAAAGTTTGTGTTGCAAGCAGTATTCTGCTCGAATATTATGCTGTAACAATTCCTCAGAATCCAAACTAATAATTTTTAAAAAATAAACCACAAAATTCCCACTGTACCTTTAGCTAGTTTGCTTCATTAAAGTTATTTGATAATTTAATTTCTAAATGAGAACAAAAACTGACGAGATCATCAGATTGTAAATGTTGCAAATTGAGTAATTTAAAGGAATATTATGATGACTTTATTCTGTCTATGCCAATTAAGTGAAACGTCTTTACTTCAATAGTACATTTATGTTATTGATGTTGTAAATATCATTTGATTGAAAATCTTGTATGAATGATTATGATGTTTGTGAACAACCATATCAAGAATGTAGGAAACCTGCGTCCAAAGAAATTGCCAAAGTTAACAATACTCTTACCTTGGTCCCTGTATTTAAAGCAGTTTGCCTCCCTTCTGGGAGCTTGCCACGAGACTGTACAGTATCAGTATCATCTTGGACTATCTACCATAGAAACAGACAAAAACAGTTGCAAAGTTGCATTTTTCTTTAAAAACCTGTGTTACAAGAAAATCATGCTATAACAAGCGACAAGATAATGTCTCTATTTTAAAATTCTTTTATAGGAGCTGATAAGTTCAATATGGTGGTAGTGAGCCACCTTCTTGTTCTGCTGCAGTCCATGTAGTGTAGGTACATCTGCACTGCTGTTAGGTGAGGAGTTGGAGAATTTTGAACAGTGATAATGATGGAATAGAGATAAAGTTCCAAGACAAAGGGGTGTAACTTGGAGGACAATTTGGAGGTGGCACTGCTAAGCACCTGCTGCACTTGATGTGGAGGTGCTGGTGTTAGACTGGGGTGGACAAAATCAGAAGTCACATGACACTAGGTTATAGCCCCAACAGGTTTATTTGAAATCACAAGCTTTTGGAGCGCTGCTCCTTCGTCAGGTGAAGTTACTGCACCTGATAAAGAAGCAGCACTCAGAAAGCTTGAGATTTCAAATAAATCTGAAGCACTTGTCATTCTAGGTGATAGGAGCTGCAAGTCTGGAAGGTGCTGTTGAAGGACTATTGACGATTCTTGTCATTATAGCAATTCTTTAAGTACACTAGGAAAATCTCAATAGGTCAAATGGCTTCCTTCTATGATATTGATTTTGTCTCAGTTGTATGGTACACTGAAGGAAAACAAAGACTGTGCATTATAGTAGGATTTTGAAAGTTTGATGACAATTTGTTAATGCTCCTGTTACTGTTTAAGAAGAACAAATTACTGGATTCAATACAGCAAGTGTGGAGATAATAGGGAATACAAAGAGAGGAATATATGGGCAACATTTTTCAGTTGGGGAATTCCCTGCCATGCCACCTGAAGACTCAGACTTAGTTGAGTGTATGTCTAATCACAGCAAACCAATTTAAAGACAATTTGCTGGAGGTGGAACTTTAGAATTCTAATTAGTTAACGAGATATCAACATCTCTGTGGGCCTGCATTTATGCCAATACATAATTGCCCTAGAGATGCTGGTGATGAACTGCCTTCTTGAACTCTAACCCTATTACAGTTTGAAGTGTGGGGACAATCACAGTGCTGTTAGGAAGAAAGATCCAAGATTTTGGCTCATCAACAATTAAAAAAAAACTGTGAAACAGTTTCAAGTCCCAGTTGCCTGCAAATTGGAAGGGAATTTGCGGATGGTGCTGCTCCCAGGTATTTGCTGCCCTTGTCCTTCTAAGAGGTCATAAGTCGGACGATGTTGCTGATGCAGCCTTAGTGAGTTGCTGCAGTGCATCTTTTAGATGACACACATTGCTGCCACTGTGCATCAGCAGTGTTGACAGTGAATGCTTAAGTTGGTAAATGAGATGCCAATCAAATTGACAACTTTAGCTTGGATGGTGTTGAGCTTTTTGAACATTGTTAGAGCCGTACTGCATTCTATAATTCCCTGATTTGTACCTTCCAGATGGTGGACAAGCCTTCGGGTGTAAGGGAGTGAGATACTTGCCACTTTCCTAGCCTCTGACCTGTCTTGTAGCTTCAAGGTCAGGCATATTAGAGTGGGCACAGGACATTCTGAAAGGGGAGGGTGAATAGCAAGCAGTCATGGTCCTTACTTGTGTTAATGGCATAGACAGGAAGAGAGATTACTTCCCTGGAATGAGAATTTAGGAAGTTCAGTACCAAGTTGAAAAGCAGGACCTCTGGGATTGTGATCTTGTGGAACAGGGTGTAAACTTATGTTTGTGAGGCAAGAAATATTAATACACGTTAACATGTGGCTAAAGAGCTGGCGAAAGAAGGAGTGCTTCAGAAATCTGGATCATTGGCATCTCTTCCAAGGCAGAAGGGACCTGTATTAGGTTAGGTCGCACATCAATTTGGCGGAGCACTAATATCCTTGTAGGGAGTTTGTTATTACCACTTAGGAAGGTTTAAAGTATTGTGGCTGGAACAGGGAGGGAACCAGCAAAGTAAGTCAGCAAGTGAAGTGACTGAGGACAAGGTAGAGGTTAAGGTCGAGAGTGTGGTGCTGAGGAAATGCAGGTCAGGCAGCATCCAAGGAGCAGAAGAATCGACATTTCAGTCATAAGCCCTTCATCAGGAATAGGCTTGTGGCCAGGGGAGCTGGGAGATAAATGGGACGGGGGTGGGAGGGGTAGGTAGCTGAGAATGTGATAGATAGATGAAGGTGATAGTTCAGATACAAGGGTGGAGCGGATGGATGGGAAAGGTGTTGGACAGGTCAGGAGGGCAGTGCTAAATTGGAGGCTTGGGACTGAGATAATGTTGGGGGGGGGGAAGGAGAAATAAGGAAACTGGTGAAATCCACATTGATCCCATGTGGTTGCAGGGTCCCAAGGCGGAACAGGAAGCGGTCTTCCTCCAGGCATCAGACGATAAGGGTTTGGCAATGGAGGAGGCCTCAGGACCTGCTTGTCTTTGGCGGAGCAGGAGAGGGAGTTGAAGTGTTCAGCCACGGGGCAGTGGGGTTGGTTGGTGCAGGTGTCCCAGAGATGTTCTCTGAAATGATCATTAAGTTGGCATCTTGTCTCCCGGCTGTAGGGGAGACCACATGGGGTGCAACGGATACAGTAGATGAGATTGGTGGTAAGTAGATGACAGGTAAAGTTCTGTTGGATGTGCGAAGATCCTTTGGGGCCTTGGACGGAGGTGGCAGGAGGATTTAGGTGCAGGTTTTGCATTTCCTGCAGTAGCAGAGGAAGGCACTGGGAGTGGGGTGTGGGCTGATGGGGGTCATGGATCAGACGAGGAATCACGGAGGGAATGGTCTCTCCGGAATGCTAATAGGAGCGAGGAAGGAAAAATATATCTGGTGGCGAAAGTGGCAGAGGATGATGCGATGTATGTGGAGATGTATGTGGTCTGACTACTGCGACCACTAGGACTTATAACAGCACACAAACCAACAGCCACCCTCAGGCAACAACTCACAACACTACCATTATAGGACAAGCCAAACAAAGAACAGCCAGGGAATTCCTAGAAGCATGGCACTCATCCACAAACTCCATCAACAAACACATGACCTGGACCCAATATACCGGCCACTACAGCGGACAGCTGAAACTGACAACTGGAAGCGGCAGGGACAGGCTATAAATGCCGGAGGAAACACCGCGGAAGCGCTTCACAGGAGGCTCCCAATCACTGAGGATGTCACCTAGACAGGGGACGAAACGTTTGCAACAAAAATTTCCAGCTCGGCGAACAGAACTATATCTGCAATAAATGCTGTTAGTTGCAAATCCTATCAGATCGAATGGATCAGTTGGAGACACAGTTAGAGGCAATGAGGAATTTGCAACAGCAACGATATGTGATGGATGGCAGTTATAGGAAGGGGGGAAAAAAAATCGCAGATACAGTCACATAGATAGGTTAAATCCAGGAAAGGCAAGAGAAGTAGGAAGTTAGTGCGGGAGCCTTCTGTGGCTCTCCCCATTTCAAACAAGTATGCTGTTTTGGAAAATGTTGGGCTGATGGATTCTCAGGGCAACGTAGCACAAACAGCCAAGTTTCCGGTATTAAGACTGGCTCTAATGCAACGAGGGGTACATCGGGTTCCAAAATGTCAATTGTGTTAGGGGACTCTCTAGTCCCAGGTACAGACAGACGCTTCTGTGGCCAGCAGCGAAAAATCAGAATGGTGTGTTGCTTCCCTGGTGCCAGGATCAAGGATGTCTCAGAGAGGGTGCAGAATGTTCTCAAGGGGTAGAGAGGCCAGCAAGAGGTTATTGTCCACATTGGAACCACCAACATAGGAAGGGAAAAGATTGAGATTCTGAAGGGAGATTTCAGAGATTTAGGCAGGAATTTAAAAATGAGATCCTCGAGAGTAGTAATATCTGGATTACTCCCAGTGCTACGAGCTAGTGACGGCAGGATTAGGAGGATAGAGCAGGTGAATGCATGGCTGAGGAGCTGATGTATGGGAAAACGACTCACATTTTTGGATCATTGGAATCTCCTTTGGGGTAGAAGTGGCCTGTACAAAAAGGACAGATTGCACCTAAATTGAAGGTGACTAATATACTGGCAGGGCATTTGCTAGAGCTGATTGGGATGATTTAACTAGTAAGGGGGGGACCCAAGGAGATAGTGACGAAAGGGATCAATCTGAGGCTGGTACAGTTGAGAGCAGAAGCGAGTCAAACAGTCAGGGCAGGCAAGGAGAAGGTAGGACTTAGAAATTAAACTGCATTTATTTCAATGCAAGGGGCCTAACGGGGAAGGCAGATGAACTCAGGGCATGGTTAGGAACATGGGACTAGGATATCATAGCAATGGCAGAAACATGGCTCAGGGATGGATAGGACTGGCAGATTAATGTTCCAGGATACAAATGCTACAGGAAAGATAGGCGGGCAACAAAGGAGGGGCACTGGTGATTTTGATAAGGGATAGCATTACAGCTGTACTAAGGGAGGATATTCCTGGAAATACATCCAAGGAAGTTATTTGGGTGGAACTGAGAAATAAGAAAGGGATGATCATCTTATTGGGATTGTATTATAGACCCCCTAATAATCAGAGGGAAATTGAGAAACAAATTTGTAAGGACATCTCAGCTTTTTGTAAGAATAATAGGGTGGTTATGGTAGGAGATTTTAACTTTCCAAATATAGACTGGGACTGCCGTAGTGTTAAGGGTTTAGATTAGATTATATGAGATTACTTACTGTGTGGAAACAGGCCCTTCGGCCCAACAAGTCCACACCGACCCGCCAAAGTGTATAACACCCAGACCCATTCCCCTACATTTACCCCTTCACCTAACACTACGGACAATTTAGCATGGTCAATTCACCGAATCTGCACATTTTTGGATTATGGGAGGAAAGCGGACCACCCGGAGGAAACCCACGCAGACACGGGGAGAATGTGCAAACTCCACACAGAGAGTCGCCTGAGGCGGGAATTGAACCCGGGTCTCTGGTGCTGTGAGGCAGCAGTGCTAACCACTGTGCCACCGTGCCGCCCACTAGATGGAGGTTTAGATGGAGAGGAATTTGTTAAGTGTGTACAAGAAAAGTTTCTGATTCTGTATGTGGATGTACCTACTCGAGAAGAGGCAAAGCTTGACCTCCTCTTGGGAAATAAGGCAGGGGAGGTGACTGAGGTGTCAGTGGGGGAACACTTTGGGGCCAGCGACCATAATTCTATTAGTTTTAAAGTAGTGATGGAAAAGGACAGACCAGATCTAAAAGTTGAAGTTCTAATTTGGAGGAAGACCAATTTTGACTGTATTAGGCAAGAACATTTAAAAGCTAACTGGGGGCAAATGTTCACAGGTAAAGGGACGGCTGGAAAGTGGGAAGCCTTCAGAAATGAGATAACGAGAATCCAGAGAAAGTATTAGGGTGGAAGGAAAGGCTGGTAGGTATAGGAAATCTTGGATCACTAAAGAAGTTGAAGGTTTGGTTAAGAAAAAGAAGGAAGCTTATGTCAGGTATAGACAGGACAGATCGAGTGAATCCTTAGAAAAGTATAAAGGCAGTATGAGTATACTGAAAAGGGAAATCAGGAGGGCAATAAGGGTACATGAAATAACTTTGGAAAATAGAATTAAGGAGAATCCAAAGGGTTTTTACAAATACATTAAGGACAAAAAGTAACTAGGGAGAGAATAGGGCCCCTCTAAGATCAGCAAGGCAACCTTTGTGTGAAGCCGCAGAAAATGGGGGAGATACTAAACGAGTATTTTGCACTAGTGTTTACTGTGGAAAAGGACATGGAAGACATTGAATGTAGGGAAGTAGATGGTGACATCTTGAAAAATGTCCATATTACAAAGGAGCAAGTGCTGAATATCGTGAAACGCATAAAAGTTGATAAATCCCCAGGAGTTGATAAATCCCCAGGACCTGATCAGGTGTACCCTAGAACTTTGTGGGAAGCTAGGGAAGTGATTGCTAGGCCTCTTGCTGAGGTATTTCTATCATCGATAGTCACAGGTGAGGTGTCGGAAGACTGGAGGATGGCAAACATGGTGCCACTATTTAAGAAAGGTGGTAAGGACAAGCCAGGGAACTATAGACCAGTGAGCCTGATATCGGTGGTGGGCAAGTTGTGGGAGGGAATCCTGAAGGGCAGGATGTACATGTATTTGGAAAGGCAAGTACTGATTAGGGCTTTGTGTGTGGGAAATCATGTCTCACAAACTTGATTGAGTTTTTTGAAGAAGTAACAAAGAGGATTGATGAGGGCAGAGCAGTAGATGTGATCAACATGGACTTCAGTAAGGCATTCAACAAGGTTCTCCATGGGAGACTGGTTAGCAAGGTTAGATCTCATGGAATACAGGGAGAACTAGCCCTTTGGATACAGAACTGGCACAAAGGTAGAAGACTGGAGGCCTGTGACCAGTGGAGTGCCACGAGGATTGGTGCTGGATCCACTACTTTTCGTCATTTATAGAAATGATATGGATGTGAGCTTAGGAGGTATATAGTTTGTAAGTTTGCAGATGACACCAAAATTGGAAGTGTAATGGGCAGCAAAGAAGGTTACCTCAGATTACAATGGACTCTTGATCAGATGAACCAATGGGCTGAGGAGTGGCATTTGGAGTTTAATTTAGATAAATGCAAGGTGCTGCATTTTGGGAAAGCAAATCTTAGCAGGACTTATACACTTAATGGTAAGGTCCCAGGAGTGTTGCTGAACAAAGAGACCTTGGATTGCAGGTTCATAGATCTTTGAAAGTAGAGTCGCAGGTAGATAGGATAGTGTAGAAAGTGTTTGGTATACTTTTCTTTATTGGTCAGAATATTGAGTACAGGAGTTGGGAGGTCGTGATGCAGCTGTACAGGACATTGGTACGGCCACTTTTGGAATACTGTGTGCAATTCTGGTCTCCAACCTATCGGAAGGATGTTGTGAAACTTGAAAGAGTTCAGAAAGGATTTACAAAGATGTTGGAGGATTTGAGCTAAAGGAGAGGTTGAATAGGATAGGGCTGGTTTCCCTGGAGCATTGGAGGCTGAGGGGTGACCTTACAGAGGCTTATAAAATCATGAGCGGTATGGATAGGATAAATAGACAAATTTTTTTCCCTGGGGTGGGGGACTCCATAGGTAGAGAGTATAGCTTTAGGGTGAGAGGGGAAGATATAAAAGAGACTTAAGGTGCAACTTTTTCACACAGAGGGTGGTGAGTGTGTGGAATGGACTGCCAGAGGAAGTGGTGGAGGCTAGTACAATTGGAACATTTAAAAGACATCTGGAAGGGTATATGAATAGGAAGGGTTTGGAGGGATATGGACCAGTTGCTGGCAGGTGGGACTAGATTGGGTTGGGCTATATGGTTAGGATGGACGAGTTGGATCAAAGGGTCTGTTTCTGTGCTGTACATCTCTCTGATTCTACCTTGGAGGGCTCATCCAGTGAGGTCATTTGGGTAGAACTCAGGATTAAGAAAGAATATGAAATCAAAATGATGGAGTTACGCTATAGCCTCCTATCAGAGGTACAGGAACAGATATGTAGGCAGATCATGGAAAGATTTAAAAACAACATGGTTGTTGTCATTGATTCTTTTGATATCCTCAATACTGACTGGGACTCCCTTACTGCCAGGGGCTTAGATGAGGCAGAACTTGTTAGATGCATCCAGGAAGACTTCTTAAAACAAAAGGTAGATGGTCCAACTAGGGAAGAGGCAAGGTGTTCAAAGTTTTAGTGAGGGAGCATTTTGGGAACAGTGATCATAATTTTGTAAGATTCAAAATAGTTATGCATACAACTTGGGTGAAAGTGCTAAACTGTGGGAATGATAATTACAATAATATTTGGCAGGAACAGGAGAAATTAGATTGGGGATGGTTTTTTGAGAGTACATCCACAACTGAAATATGGGAGTCTTTTAAAGGCCAGCTGATCAGAGTTTAGGACCAGCATGTTCCTTTGAGGATGGAAGATAAGGCTGGCAAGATTCTGGAACCTTAGATGACAACAGATATTGAAAGTCTAGTCAAAATAAAAAATGAAGCATATGTAAAGGTTTAGCAAACTAAATTCAAACAAGACCTTTCAAGAATATAAGAGGAAGCAGGAAAGAACTACAGCGAGAAATTAGGAGGGCTAAAAGGTTCCACAAAATGTCCCTGGCAAGTAGGATTAACGAGAATCCCTCGGCATTTTATATATATTAGGAGCAAGATGGGTAGCTAGGAAACATTAGCCCGTTCAAGAGCAAAAGAATGAAGAGAAAATTGAACCAGGGAAAGTGGGTGAGGTCCTTAATGAGTGCTTTGTATTGGTATTCTCCAAGGAGGAGATGGATGATATTAAGATTATGAAGGGGTATGTTGATATTTTAGGCAATGTTGATATTAAGGAGGTGGTAGCGTTGGGTGTCTTGGAAATGTTAAGATAGATAAGTTCCCAGGGCCTGGTGGGATCTATCCCAAGATATTAAGGGAGGAGATTGTTGGGGCCACGACAGAGATATTTCTATCCTCTTTAGCCACAGGTGAGGGCCTAGAAAACTGGAGAATAGTTAATGTTATTTCTTTACTTAAGGAGGACAACAAGATAATTCAGGAAATTATAGGCCAGTGAGCCTTGCATCAGTAGTAGAGAAATTATTGGAGAAGATTCTTAGGGGGAGGATTTACTTGCATTTGAAAAAGAATGGGCTTATTAGGGACAGTTAGCATGGGGTTAAGGAGAGTGAGGGAGGTTGTCAAATGATACAGCAGGACATAGATCTGCTGCAAAGTTTGGTGGTGAAATCGCAGATTGAATTTAATCCAAATAAGTAAGAAGCGATGCAATTTAGGGGATCAAACACAAGAGGAAATGGCAGGACACTTAGGAGCATTGATATACAGAGAGATTAGCGAGTTTGGAGATTTGTAGCTCAGGTTGAAGAAGTTCTGCATGTAAGTTTGTTCATTGAGCTGGAAGGTTTGATTTCAGACGTTTTGTCACCACACCAGATAACATCATCAGTGAGCCTCCGGTGAAGCACTGGTGTTATGGCCTGCTTTCTATGTTTTAGGTTTCCTTGGCTTGGTGATGTCATTTCCTGTAATGTCATTTCCAGTTCTTTTTCTCAGAGGTTGATAGATGGGATCCAAATCGACGTGTTTGTTGATAGAGTTCCGGTTGGAATGCCATGCTTCTGAGAATTCTCGTGCATGTCTCTGTTTGGCTTGTCCTAGGATGGATGTATTGTCACAGTCAAAGTGGTGTACTTTATCATCTGTATGTAAGAATACTAGTGATAGTAGGTCATGCCTTTTTGTGGCTAGTTGATGTTCATCTATCCTGGTGGCTAGTTTTCTGCCTGTTTGTCCAATGTAGTGTTTGTCACAGTTCTTGCAAAGTATTTTGTAAATTACATTAGTTTTGCTTGTTGGCTGGATAGGGTCTTTCAAATTCATTAGCTGCTGTTTTAGTGTGTTGGTGGGTTTGTGGGCGACCATGATGCCAAGACGCCTGAGTAGTCTTGCGGTCATTTCAGAGATTATAGCATCCCTACAGTGTGGAAACAGGCACTTCAGCCCAACAAGCCCACACTACCCTCCGAAGAGAATCCCACCCCAAACTCATTCCCTTACCCTACTATACATCTACCCCTAACTAACACGTCCCTGAACACTATGGGCAATTTAGCATGGCCAGTTCACCTAACCCCCTGCACATCTTTGAACTGCGGGAGTAAACTGGAGCACCCAGAGGAAACCCACACAGACATGGGGAGAATGTGCAAACTCCACACAGACAATTGCCCAAGGCTGAAATCGAATCTGCGTCCCTGGTGTTGTGAGGCAGCAGTGTTAACCACTGAGCCACCGTGCAACCCTTTGATGTAGGGGTGAGTGGCTAGAGTTTCTGGACACATTGTATCTACTTGTTTGGGTTTGTTGCTGAGGAATCGACGGACTGTGTTCATTAGGTACCCATTCTTTTTTAATACGCTGTATACCCACAAACGAAGTTGCATTGGAACATAAGTTCAACAAGCCACCACACACTGCAGCATTCAGGAACTACAAAGAGCAGAATAAAACCACCTATACAGCATATGGCATGAAACAGGCCTTTCGGCCCAACATGTCCATGCCACCCAGTTTTCAGAATTAAACTAGTCCTATTTGTTTATCCCATCCACGTACCTGTCCAAATATTAAATGACAAAATTGTAGTCGCTCATTCCAGACACTCATCTCCCTCTTAAAAAACAACTGTCCCTTTTGCATTTCTTCTCTCTTACCTTAAACACATTCCCTTTCGATTTAGATTCCCCTACCATGGGTAAAAGTTGTTGGCTATCTTAGAATTACTGTTATTGTCACATGTATTCATCTATCTTATCTATGCCTCTCATGACTTTGTAGACCTCTATAAAGGTCACCCTTCAACCTCCTACACTCCAATGAAAAAAAGTCCCAGCCTCTCTTTATAACTCAAACTTTCCAGTCCAGGTAACATCCTAGTAAATCTTTATCCACTCTTTAGTAAATGATCCTCCCAGGAAGAGTGATCATTACATGGTGGCATTTCAAATTCAGTTTGAGACAAGAGACTTTGAATCCCACCCAAGTTTTCTGATGTTAAAAAAAAAGAGGTAATTACACAAGCATGGGGACGATTTGGCCCTAGTGAACTGGACAGAAATATGAAAGGTAAAATAGTTGATGCACAGTAGCAGACATTGGAGGAGATATTCAATTCCTTCCAACTAAATATATATTCCAGAGAGACAGATAGGTTCTAAGAAGGTAAAATAGTGCCCATTGCTAAGCAAGGAATTTAATAACAAGACCAAAGAACGAAAGCATACCATATTGCTAAGATCAGTGGCAGGCAGGAGGACTGGGAAACTTTTAAAGACCGACAAAGGGTTACCAAAAAAAAAGAGTAAGAGGTTAATTATGAAAGAAAAGTAATGCAACAAACACTACATTGGACAAACAGGCAGAAAACTAGCCACCAGGATACATGAACACCAACTAGCCACAAAAAGTCACGACCCTCTCTCACTAGTATCCTTATATACGGATGAGGAAAGACACCACTTCGACTGGGACAACACATTCATCTTCGGACAAGCCAAACAAAGAGTAGCACGAGAATTCCTAGAAGCATAGCATTCCAACCGGAACTCTAATCAACAAGCACATCAAGTTAGACCCCATCTAACATCCCCTGAGAAAAGGAACAGGAAGTTAGCTCACCACATCACCAACCCAAAGAAACCCAAACATATAAGTAGAAAGCAGGAATTTTCAACATTGCTTCACCTGAGGCCCACTGAAGATGTTAACTAGTAGGGTAATGAAACGTCAGTGAGCAAACCTACATCCAATATAGTTCTATATATAGTTTTATCTATGTTAATCTCTTAGAGGATGATTCTGGGGAATTAATGACAGGGAACACAGAAATAGCAGACACCAGATCAATATTTTGCCTCAGTTTTCATGGTGGAGGACAATGAAACTTTCAAAAGTAATAGGTAATGCAGAGGTTATAGAAAAGGAGAAACAATTGCCATTGCTCGGAAAAAAAGTACTGAGCAAACTATTGGGAGTAAAGTCAGTCAAGTCCCAGGGCCTGATAATCTACACCACAGGATCTGAAAAGAAATGGGAGAATATAGAGGCTGCATAGATTATAATATTCCAAAATTCATTGGATTTTCTGAAAGGTTCCAATGGATTGGAAAAATACTAACATCTTTCTTCAGAAAGATGCAGAAAACAGAAAGTTATAGATCAGTTGGCTTAGCATCTGTCATTGGGAAATTAATGGAATCTATTATTAATAGAGTAGTAAATGACATCTGGAAAATCCCAATGTAATCCATCGAAATCAGCATGGTTTTACAAAGGGTAAATTGTGTTTAACTAATGTGCTAGAGCTCTTCAAAGATGTAACAAATAAAGTTGATAATTAGGGTCCTGTAGATTTATATATCAGAGACTTCCAGAGACATTTGACAAGTTGCCGCACAAAAATTTAATACACGAGGTAAGGTCACACTAGGTTAGGGATAATATATTAGCTTGGATAGGGGAGTGGCTAACCAGAAACAAAGCAGAGACTCAGGATAAATGGATATTTTTCAGGTTGGCAAGCTGCAACCAGTAGGGTACCACAGAGTTTGGTCCTCAAGCCTGTAACTGAAGATATGATTTCCCATGCACAAAACCATGTTGAATATCCCTAATCAGTAAATGTCTTTCCAAACAAATGTTAAACCTATCTCTCAGAATCCCCTTCAACAAGTTACCTACCAATAACATCAGGGTCGCCAGTCTATCGTTCCGACTTTTTGTTATCACTTTTCTTAAATAATGGCACCACATTAGCCATCCTCAACTCTTTTGGCACTTCACCCATGGCTGTCGATGATACAAATATTTCAGCAAGGGGTCCAGCAATCTCATCCCGAGCTTCCCATAAAGTTCTGGGATTATCTAATCCGGTCCCAGGGATTTATCTACCTTCATGCGTTTGAAGACCTCCAGCACATCCTCCTCTGTAATATGGCCACTTCTCAAATATCACTTTATTTCCCCACATTCCCTAACTTTCATGTCCTTCTTCACGTTAAATACGGATGCAAAATATTTGTTCAGTGTCTCACCAATCTCCCGAGGTTCCACACATAGCATCGTTGGATCCTTGCTGATCCATCAAGGGCCCTATTCTCTCCCCAGTTACTCTTTTACCCTTAAATATATTTGTAGAATCTCTTCGGATTCTCCTTAACCCTACTTGCCAAATCTACCCCACATCACTTTTTTGCCCTCCTGATTTCCCTCAAGTATACTCCTACTGTTCTTACACTCATCTCGAGATTCACTATCTGAACCTAACAAATGCTTCCTTCTTTCTCTTGACCAGAATCACAATTTTTCTAGTCATTTCCGTCTGCTGAGATAATGCCTAAAGTGACCAAAGTAAAACACAGCATTAATAGAATCTTTTGACTGCTTCTTCTACAATTTTACTTCATTATGGGGGGTTAGGAAAAATTTGAATGTACTCTTCAAATGAATGCACATATCTGTTTACTTCAGAATCTCAAATGTAAATTTTTGCTTAGAAGATTGTTTAGGTTCATTGGCATTTTTTTTAGTCCAAGCATGAATTTTTGAAGTCTCTAAAGGACAGTGGACTGTTTTTAGAAATCAGAACAACTAGTTATAGAATTCCAGAATTCAGAGTTTAGAAGATTTCTGACTGCATGTTTCTTTTTTCAAATCTCAGTATGCATGATGGAAAAGGGAGTTTTTTTCTCAAACAAATACATCATTATTATTTTTAATTACAAAAATTTGTCTTACCACGCTTCTGCACTGGACGAACAATCTTTTGTACATTCCCAGAAACTCATCAAAATCAACCACTAATTCAACAAACAAGAAATAAAGCAAATCACTTTAAATCTTAACTGGATAAATAGTAATTTTAAAATATTTTTGATATGCGACCTGCTGACAAATCTAATATTGTATCAAGTGAATGACAAAGCACTATAATAACTTTCTTCATTGCCATTTCTTGCTTGCTGAGGTTAGTTATCCTGCTGATTTCCTTATCTACACTGTTGTAATTGCCCCTGGCTGAATATGACAAAATGGCTATTAGAAGTTTTCTTTTTAACTGTCACAGACAAAAATAAATAGCTGATGTAGCATTTCATATTGCTCAAATCATGGCCTTCATAGACAAACAAAATGCTGGAGTCTTAGTAAGATGGGACTAGAATGTAAACAGTAAGGCTCTGTTAAGGCAGCTCACGTGAAAACCATCTGATTTGAGATTTCTGATTTTTGTATGAAGTAGAAAAGGGAAGCTTGATCCACCTGAGATGAGGCTTTTAAAACAAAACTACATATTAGAATTGACACATTTGTACAAGGATAGAAGTTTAAATTTATTAGATATTGGGGAACTAAATTTCTGAAGGCAGTTAGCCTTGGATGAAGATACCAATTTCAACAAACACTCTTGAAGAAATTGTTTTCGCTCATCAGCAAGATTAGGACACAGTGGCTCAGTGGTTAGCACTGCTGCATCATGGAGCCAGGGACCCTGGTTCGATTCGACTCTTGGGCAACTGTCTGTGTGAGGTTTGCATGCCCTCCCAGTGTTTGCATGGGTTTCTTCCAAGTACTCCAGTTTCCTTCCACAGTCCAAAGATGTGCAGGTTAGGTGGATTGGCAATGCTAAATTGCCACTTAGTGTCTAGGGATGTGCAGGCTAAGTGGATTAGCCATGGGAAATGAAGGTTTATAGGAATATGATAGTGAGGGGGGGGGGGGCTGTTGTAGGTCTGGGTGGGATGCTCTTCAGAGGGTTGGTGTGGACTCCATGGGCTGAATGAGGTAAAATCCTGATGAAGGGCTTTTGCCCGAAACGTCGATTTCGCTGCTCCTTGGATGCTGCCTGAACTGCTGTGCTCTTCCAGCACCACTAATCCATGGGTTGAATGGCCTGCTTCCAATCTGCAGGGATTCTATATAGAACTAAGAGACAAATAACATGGCAAGGGGGGCAGAAACAAATTTTTGAAATAGGGTCACTATGACCTTGAGTGAATAAACAACCCCTGCTTTGCAAGTCAGTTAGGAGGGGAAGTTGTTAACGAAATTGTTAGTTCTGTCACAGAATCATAGTATTAGGTTTAATTATGTATAATTTTATTAATAACTTTATATTAGAGCTGATATTATAAATATTATAATAATTGGTAGAAATTAACATCATTTTTAATCTTCAGTACTAAGATCAGCAAGGGATATGAATTGCATGACCGAATTTGAAAATTCATTAGTAATAACGAAATACATGATGTGGCTGGCAAATGTCCAGGAAGGGACATAACAATCGATGTTGGAATGTGGTCGATAATCTTAGGAGCCCAAGGACAGGTAATAGGGAGTCTGGCAAACATCGCAAGATGCTGGGATGACCCAAGATGGATCATGAAATTGTCCATCATTGAACGTGAATTCACAGGATTAGTTCACAGGACATCACAAGCACTGATGTCAATGTTGCATGTAACTATTGTAATGCAGTACATACAAATATTCTGTACTTTACTGGGAAAGGTAGACATGAAAAAATGTGTTGCTGGAAAAGCGCAGCAGGTAGGCAGCATCCAAGGAGCAGGTGAATCGATGTTTCGGGCATAAGCCCTTCTTCAGGAAAGGTAGACTGTCACTGACCTGTGACCTGAACTGTAATTAAGAGGGCAACTGGGCCCTATGTGAAAGCCAAACTCAGAGCAGTCTCTGACCTTTCCCAACTTGTGGTAAAGGAGCTTCAAATAAAGATCAATTTGTTCTACTGAACATGGGACTCAAGACTCCTTCAATATATACCCCAATTTTTCTTTTAAACTGGACCAAACATCCCCCAATCTTCTTGATCATAGCAAGATGTATTTACATACCTAAGTATTATCACATAACCCATTCCCTACAGAGAGCAACCATCTTGTCATTCTTACAAACTCTTCAGAATCAGCCAGATCTTTCAATGTCAACAATGATGAACATCAAAACTTTTGTTGTTGTGAATCAGAATCCCAGCAAGTCCTAAACCACACAAACATATAATAATTATCCAAGAAGTCTAAACTTCTGAGAGGCAGTTTTGCACTACCTGGTAACCTCCAAATATGCTCCCGAATTAGACTCAGTATCAGAAACTTCCCAAGCAACACTTGTTCTCGAGTTTTCCACTTTCAAAACACCGGGCATCGGTGTTTTGTTTTCTCTCTCCTTCACAGAAAGAGCGGGAGCAGCAGAGGAAGTGACCTCCAAATATGCTCCCGAATTAGACTCAGTATCAGAAACTTCCCAAGCAACACTTGTTCTCGAGTTTTCCACTTTCAATTACTGACCTATATTAGAAATTTATAGCAAAGCCCCTTCCTTGGTGTCAAGTCCTGGAGTGGGACTCTAACAGAAAGCTTCTGGTTAAGAGGCAGGTATGCCACTAAATGTATATGATAAGAGGGATTTTGGTGTCCTTTTATACTAATCACAGAAAGTTAGCAGTTGAAACTTTATTGCTGGAACAGCACAGCAGGTCAGGCAGCATCCAGGGAACAGGAGATTCGACGTTTCGGGCACAGGCCCTTCTTCAGGAATGATTCCTGAAGAAGGGCCTGTGCCCGAAACATCGAATCTCCTGTTCCCTGGATGCTGCCTGACCTGCTGTGCTGTTCCAGCAATAAAGTTTCAACTTTGATCTCCAGCATCTGCAGACCTCACTTTCTCCACAGAAAGTTAGCACACCTGTCTAGCATCAACTCTGCAAGGTAAACATTACATTAACTTTTCCCATGAGGTTTAAGGATTTATTATGTCGGTGAAGCATTTTTTTTAATATAGCATCATTACGTAAGTTATTGTTGGAGGAACAAAGAAATCTTTCTGCAATTATATTGGGATTTTGAGAGACCAAGAGTATTGCGCAAAATTTTTACCTAAAGTAGTATTCTTCCTTTGAAAAAGACAGAACAATGGTTTCCTAGATTTACTGCTTATATGAGAAGGCTGTCCCATGAATGAAGGTTAAGTAGAATTGCCCTATATTCTCCAGAATTTTACAAAAATGAAGGGTTACTTCAATGAAAAACAAAAGGTCACACAGGGTTTGACAAAATAAATGCTGAAAATGTTTCCCATTGAACTTGGGGCGATGGTCTCATTAACGAGCATGTTTAAGACTGCGATCAATAGATCTTTTGAAAGCGCCATTGGAAGTCAAAAGAATATAGGAAGAAAGTAGAGTTAACAGAGATACTCAGGCGTAATACAGAATGGGCCAGCAGTTAGAGCCGCCAAATATTCTACTCCTAATTTCTCTCATTCTTTATGAAACTGCACGTTATGGATTTATCAAATGATTACCAAGACAGGAAAGTTCCCTTTTTGTTGAAGTATGAATGTCAAAGTAGAATGAATCTTCAGAGGTACATCTAACAATATTAGTAATATAATAAACACACTAGAAAGATTAAACATTAATTTTACTGGGATCAGATTACAAAATTCCAATTACTTCAGCAGCCTTAAATGTATTTTAAAAGCTTATTGTCAAATATACTTACCATTATTAAAAGCTTTAAATTCGTCATTTACATATCTGTCCAGCATATTCCTATCAGTGAAACAAATTACGGTTACAATGGTTAAAATGCAACAAAAATCAAGGTTTGAAACAAAGTGCAATTCCAAAGTAAACAGTGAAAACTAACTTACTTGTGAAAGTGAGGAAAGAGGTCTATGAATAGTTCCTTCAGTTCTTCTTTGCTTATCTCACCATTTTTGTCCTAAAATCAAGGCAAGCCATGGACTTTTTAAGACATTAGATCAAACGCACATTTCCAAATTTTTGATGAACAGAGAACACTCCCAAAAGATTCATATTCCTTGCCTGTACACTAACTGAGCTAAATCTAGTATTTAATTGAATATTGAAAAAACAGAACTCAAAAGGATTCTCCTGAAATCATAGAAAATATCACTCCTCATGATTTCTTGCATTGAGTCTGTGTATTAAAGTTCAAGTTCATAAAATCATTTGTTATGGGCCTGAGATTTTCTGACATGCTCACCTGGCGAGCAATCACAAGCAGTGATTAAAAAATAGATTCTTTTATTTTCATGTTGTACTATATTTTTATATTTGATTGTTTGTGTAATTAAAATGTGTAAATTTACACCATTCATAAAAATAGATTTTTATGGCAATAGTGGTAAAACTTCAACCTCACAAATCAATGCATAACAAAAGGGCATCAAAATACGTATGAAATTGCAATATACACAAAACGCAGCACATATTTACAATCTAATTTAAACTGGCAGGAAAAGTTAAAACTCACTTTATCATAAAATTCAAACTTTTTCTTGGCTTCTGCTATATGTTTTGCTGACAACTCCTGGAAAACCAAAGTCACAATCAGCTTTTAACCAAAATGAGGAAAAATATTTGAATTGCTACACAGTTTCAAATTTAAATTAGGCAGCAAAATATTTACCATCCCTCTGTTACGTTTTGTTGCACACTAAAACAATGTCAACAATTTCAAGTTTCTGAGAAATTGTGATACTGGAGTAACATTAGTTCATGCAGCTATGGTAGGCTCTCATAATGTGCATAAACAAGACATACAAGAAGCCATTCAGCCCATCCAGCTTGCACCGGCTCCTTCAAATAAACAGATGAACCATTCAAATCATTTTCATATTTCTGCAAACGTTTTCTCCATTAAGTAGCTATCCAAAATCCCTTTGAAGGCTATTAGTGAATCTATATTCACGTATCAGATAGACTGATTCAATTCCAAAATGCTCTTGTTAAAATAAAGTATTTCCACATATCACAAATGGTCATCAACTTTAGTCACTGGAAATAGTCACGTGCCCATCCATGCCACCAGCCCATTTGTTGCCCCATTGAAATCTATTACTATCTCCCTTAAGTTCTGTCTCATTCACAAATTTCAACACTGTGCTTGTAACTCTAAGTCACTCCAAGCTTTGCTCACTACTTACGTTCCCCACATCCCCCTCACTCTGTCATTCCTCACTCACCCATTCTGCACCCCAACAGCAGTCACCAAATCCAATCCTGCTTTCAGTTCCATCTTGGTTATTTAATTCCACCGGTATCCAGAGACAATGGGTGAGAAAGCCGGATTAAAAGAATAAAGAAGTTACTAAAAATATTCAGCATTGAGCTCAAGGCAGATCTTGAGGAGCCTGTATTCATCTTGTAATGACACAGGTGTGGTTTACTGGAGTTGTACTACATCTGCAGCTTTCAACTCTTCTACAGTGACGAGAATAACTTCCCTCTGCAGCCTACAAAAATGTTAAGAATGTCATTTTTAAAATAGTCAGTGAGGAATCCCTCTGCTTTGCTGGTGACGTCAAGATCTATGCACTCTCTCACTTTCTACCAGTAAAATTTCACAATTCTCAGAAAATACCTGCTAATTGCTTCATTTAAATCTGAATTAGTTTCCCAGTGCTGCTGGTGGTTTGTCACTAGCATGTTGAACTACCTCCCAGGATATAAAAGAGGAATTAGAACATGTTAGCATTCCCAGTCATGCATTTTCTAATTTTCCTCATCCACATCCCCTCACTGTTTGCATCTCAGATATGCCTCTAATTCAATGACCTGGTAAAATGACAAAAAAAAAACTCCCACTGGATCACTTATTGAAAAGCTACTAAATTTGTATCTCAAAATAATTATTCAGGTTGAGAATAGAAAGAAGACCACATTGGGATGTACATCCCAGTAACCTGTAGGAAACAATAAATTATCACAAGTCATTCAAAGTGAGGCATAAATTATTTAGTACCTTAGGAACATAATTGAGTGAGTCACCCTGCAATAAAAAGAGCACATCATTATTGTGATATTCTTATGAACTCCCCACCACCAACTTTGTGTTAATGTCCTGCAAATACATTTAGTTTCTTTTTAGAAATTACTTTTAAAAGTGTTACATTTAAAATTGCTTTTCAATTTGTGCTTTGAATATTGAATCTTAAAATGTAATATCTTAAGCATTCAAAATTATACAGAACTGTATACTTTTCCTTATCATGTTAGACAGAAACAACAGTAGTGATGATTTCTGGCTTGTAAACAGAATGTTATTTTAACATTTAAATACTTATTCAAGCAGTTATCCTGGGAGCCTTCAGAATAGAGATACCTCCAACAAGTTTACTGATTTTCCCAAATTATAAAATAGTAGACTAACTCAGGAGTAAATGATGAGCTCTAATTTGCCTCAGCATCATGGAAAGAAGAGCAGAGTTGAAAAATCAGCCAGCATTGTCATTACTAATCCGTACTTATCAACTTCTAATTCTGACAACTAAGAAATGGACCAAAAAAATTTTAACATCAATTTTAAAAGGAATTTTGTCCTTGTTTATTTCTTGAGTACAAAATTAATTGGGGTATAATAATGAAAGTTAGGTATGAGAAAAAGTACAGGTATAAATAAGTTAACAGAAGTTAAAACAGCTATATCTGACTGACAAACTTCTTTGAAAGGGGTAGAAACTATATGACAGTGCCGCAACATACGTAGTTCTGGACTGTCTGAAAGCTTTTAAAAAAAGAGGTCTTACATGATCATATAGCATAAAAACAGGCCCATTGGTCCAACATGTCTACGCTGACCAAATTACAACAATCCCATTTATCTGCACTTCATCCATCACCTACTATACTCTGGTTAAGTGCTCATCCAGATACTTCTTCAATGTTGCAAGTGTATCTGCCTCTGCCACCCTCTCAGGCAGCATGTACCATTTGTCTACTATTAGCGGGTGAAAAAAAACTTTCTCAGATCTCCTCTAAACCACTTACTCTTCACCTTAAATTTATGCACTCTGGTCTTAGACACATCTGCTATGGGGAAAAGATTATTATCGACCCTATGCTTCTCAAACTCGCACACATCATTTAATACCTCCCCCGCTCCAAAGAAAACAAATCCAGCCTCCTCATAACTGAGACTTTCCATAACAGACAACATCCCACTGAATTTTCTCTGCACTGAACAGGGTGTAAATCACGTCCTTCCAGTAGTGTGGTGACTAAAATTACACATATATGCAATCTATGACCTAACCAATGGTTTATAAAATTGTAACAAGACTTCCTTGCTCCTATATTCTATGTCCCTGCTAATGAAGTAATTGAGCAACACTAATAAACCATGCCACTTGAGGATAGATCACATGAATGGTTATCATAATGGAATAGAACTACACCCAATGACGTAAAAACAGAAAGTACTGGAAACATTTAGCAAGTCTGGCTGCAATTGCAGAGAAAGCAAAAGAATTAAAAATTTCAGATTAATGATCTTTCACATGGCCTATTAAAGCAGATGCTATAAATCTGAAATAGTGCAGAATTGAAATATTGAAAGAAAATCAAAACCCATGGACAGTGTGTTGCAAAACCAACTCTTAACACGAACATACAGGGGTTACATTCAGACAGTGGCTCGGCATGAGGCATTCAACATCGTCCAACTGCTCTCATGAGATAATAGTGCAGGGAAATGTCATTACCTGCTACTACCTGGAGCAATCAAGAGATTGATCACTTGATATTATAGTATTGAAACATGCCATTGTTATTAGAACAACAGATGTTGCAGAGAAACTCAGCAAGTCTGACAGCATCTGTAGGAAGAAAACAGAGATAACATTTCGAGTCTAGTGACTCTTCATCAGAAAGCCTATAAACAAAACTGCACAGATTTGCTCGTTGTGCTTCCCACACGATGACCATCCTTCCCTCGCACAACATTGGTTTAACATTGGTGGCTGCAAGATGAGAACCTCCAGTGGCAATTAATCACTTTGCAGCATCAGCTGGCAATGTGACAGGTAGTCTGTCCGCAGGACCCAGACTTAATTGGAGTGCAGAGAGGTACAACTGGCTCCTCAGCAAGTTCAATAGCTTATTTGTTTGTTTTATTTAATAAAAAATTGTGGGCAGCTTTCAGATTTTCATGCCTACATTGCCTCAAAGTTGAACCTGAAGTAGTGACACTGGATCACTAACCTGACATTATTATGCCATATTCTATGCATACTGAAGGCTGGCAGTTGCGGGTGCACGTGATAGTGGCCCTCACAATTTATGGCTGTAAAATCCACTTCGTCACTGATAAACAATTCTCTATCAATCAAAATTACTTTTTGAAAATAGCACCAAAGGCAACAGCTAAGGAAATAAGCATATTACTTATATAATAGAAGATAAATATTCAAAGTACTTACGTCAGAGGGGCAAGTGCCTTTTTCTTTTTGTTGACCGTTTCTTATCACCTCCAACAATAATGGTACTCCCTTCAAATCAGCTCCTTCAGGAATTCCTAGTTCCCTTGCAAGATTATCTCGCCCATCAAGTCCAGTGAACTAAGTACAAAACAAAGCAACCAATAGAAACTGAAGACTTGATAATTTGCAAATATCATAAATCATGTTGACAGGCATGGTGAATGCACTTTTTGGAAACAGTGGCATAATCCAGAGGCGCAGGACAATACACTGGATATATAAGTCAAATCCTACCATGGCAGCATGTGGAATTTAAGTTTAGCATGACAATGCTGTGACTTTGAGAAGTTATTTTGTCCATTTTCTTTTAAAAGGAAATTTTAAGGCAGAGGTCCTAGTGAAAACCATAAAGTGAACAGCTTGGGGGGCCTTGGCTTGGTTTTAAAAGTTGGAACAATAAGAGCAGCCTTCTAACAGACCAGAATTTCTAGTTTTTTTTAAAGTTTAGCTTTAAGCTGTTGGTGCCGAATTCTCAAAAGGGCAGAAGCTGCTGGGGTTTTGAAGTCGTAGAAGCTATCCTTTCTCAGCCACAGCAAGATGTTGGAGTGTCTCGCTGCTGCTGGGTTCGTGACGATGCTGCACCTTTAACAAAATTAGTTTGTTCTTGGCTTTTTTCTCCCCCAGAGTGGTCACAAAGACACAGCTTCTGGGGTGTCGAGTTTTTAAGGGTTTTAGGGCCAATTTGATTATGGCTTCAGGCAAAAAGATTTTTAAGTTTTAAACAAACACTTTTACAATAAAAGGGGAGCAGCCAGTACTCCCAGCTCAGCTTTTCTTTACTTTAGCAGTCTGGCTGTTCAGAGCAAGCAGTTTGTTTTGAGGCTGCTGGTCAAAGAAAGAGCTACATGGCAGAAGGTGTTCCACTGTGAATCCCTCTGTGACAGAAATCTATTTTTCTGAATTTGCCTATTTGCCAAGGGTGTGTTTATAGGATGTTACTATATTGGAACAGTTAGTTAGGTATAGTTACTGTCTATTATTCTGTTAAGTTTTCCAATACAGTTAAGTTAGTCTAAGTTCTTTCTTCGTATTTTAACTATCGTGTTTAAATAAACTGTATTTGCTTAATGTCAAGTAGTCTGACCAGTCACATTACACTCAAGAAGCTTGACATCATCCAGGACAAAGCAGCCCACTTGATTGGCACTGCATCCACTCCCTCCACCACTGACACTCAGGAGCAGCAGTGTATACTATCCACAAGATGCACTGCAGAAATTCACAAAAGATCCTGAGGCAGCACTCTCCAAACCCAGGACCACTTCTATTTAGAAGGACAAGGGCAGCAGATATATGGGAACACCACCACCTTCAAGTTCCCCTCCAAAACACTCACCATCCTGACTTGGAAATCTATCATCGTTCCTTCACTGTCAGTGGGTCAGAATCCTAGAATTCCTTCCCTAATTCCCTCCTTCCCTGTGTGTGGAGTCAGAGGAGATAGGGGAAGCACTAAATGAATACTTTCTGTCAGTATTCACACTAGAAAAAGACAATGTGGTCTAGTGGTACTGAGGTGAAAGTGAGGTCTGCAGATGCTGGAGATCAGAGCTGAAAATGTGTTGCTGGAAAAGCGCAGCAGGTCAGGCAGCATCCAGGGAACAAGAGAATCGACGTTTCGGGCATAAGCCCTTCTTCAGGAATGAGGAAAGTTTGTCCAGCAGGCTAAGATATTCCTCTCCGCCCACCTTGTCTCAGTCAAATCCATCGAACTTAGCACCGTCTTCCTAACCTGCAATCTTCTTCCTGACCTCTCCGCCCCCACCCCAGTCTGACCTATCACCCTCACCTTGACCTCTTTCCACCTATCACATTTCCGACGCCCCTCCCCCAAGTCCCTCCCCCCTACCTTTTATCTTAGCCTGCTGGACAAACCTTCCTCATTCCTGAAGAAGGGCTTATGCCCGAAACGTCGATTCTCCTGTTCCCTGGA
>NC_057718.1:76810670-76829043 GCF_004010195.1 Chiloscyllium plagiosum | reverse complement strand
CACCGCCTTCCTAACCTGCAATCTTCTTCCTGACCTCTCCGCCCCCACCCCAGTCTGACCTATCACCCTCACCTTGACCTCTTTCCACCTGTCGCATTTCTGACGCCCCTCCCCCTCCTCCCTCCTCCCTACCTTTTATCTTAGCCTGCTGGACAAACTTTCCTCATTCCTGAAGAAGGGCTTATGCCCGAAACGTCGATTCTCCTGTTCCCTGGATGCTGCCTGACCTGCTGCGCTTTTCCAGCAACACATTTTCAGCTACAATACTGAGGTACATAGTACTGGACTAGATAGGATTAAGGTGCATAAGGAGGTGGTATTAGCAATTCTGGAAAGTGTAAAAATAAATAAGTCCCCTGGGCTGGATGGGATTTATACTGGCACTCTTTGGGAAGCCAGGGAGAAGACTGCAGAGCCTTTGGCTTTGATCTTTATGTCCTCATTGTCTACCAGGATGAGTGCCAGAAGACTAGAGGATAGCAAATGTTGTCCCCTTATTCAAGAAGGGGAGTAGAGACAACCCTGGTAATTACAGACCAGTGAGCCTTAATTCAGTTGTGGGTAAAGTGTTGGAAAGGGTTATATAATAGATAGGATTTGAAATCTTCTGATTAGGGATAGTCAACATGGTTTTGTGAAGGATAGGTCGTCCCCCAAAAATCTTATTGAGTTCTTTGAGAAGGTGCCCTAACAGATGGATGAGGGTAAAGCAGTTGATTTGGTGTATATGGACCTCAGTAAGGTATTTGATAAGGTTCCCACGGTGGCTATTGCACAAAATGCGGAGGCATGGGATGGAGGGTGATTTAGCAGTTTGGATCAGAAATTGGCTGGCTGAATAAAGACAAAGGGTGGTTGTTGATGGGAAATATTTATCCTTAAGTTCAGTTACTAGTGGGGTACCACAAGGATCTGTTTTCGGTTCACTGTTGTACAACATTTATATAAATGACTTGGAGGAGGGCCTAGAAGGATGGTTTAGTAAATTTGCGGATGACACGAAGGTCAATAGAGTTGTGGATAATGACGAAGGATGTTGTAGTTACAGAGACATAGATAAGCTGCAGAGCTGGCAAATGGAGTTTAATGCGGAAAAGTGAGGTGATTCATTTTGGAAGGAGTAACAAGAGTGCAGGGTACTGGGCTAATGGTAAGATTCTTGGTAGTGTAGATGAGCTGAGAGATGTCGGCGTCCACGTACACAGATCCTTGAAAGCTGCCACCCAGGTTGATAGCGTTGTTAAGAAAGCATACATGTATTAGGTTTTATTGGTAGAGAGACTGAGTTTCGGAACCATGAGATCATGCTGCAGCTGTATAGAAGTCTGGTGCAGCTACATTTGGAGTATTGCGCACAGTTCTGGTCACCGCATTATAGGAAGGACTTGGAAGCTTTGGGAAGGGTTCAGAGGAGATTTAGTAGGATGTTGCCTGGTATGGAGGGAAGGTCTTACGAGGAAAGACTAAGGGACTTAGGGCTGTCTTTGTTCAAGAGAAGAAGGTTGAGAGGCGACTTAATTGAGACATAAGATAATCAGAGGATAAGTTGGACAGTGAGAGCCTTTTTCCTCAGATAGTGATAGCTAGCACGAGGGGACATAGCTTTAAATAGAGGGGTGACAGGTATAGGACAGATGTCAGAGGTAGTTTCTTTACTCAGAGTAGTAGGGGCGGGAACACACTGCCTGCAACAGTAGTAAACACACCAACTTTAAGGGCATTGGATAGGCATATGGACAAGAATGGAATAGTGTAGGTTACATGGGCTTCAGCTTGGTTCCACAGGTCGATGCAACATCGAGGGCCAAAGGGCCTGTACTGCGCTGTAATGTTTTATGTTCTAATGGCATTGTGGTTCAACCCACAGCAGGTGAACTGCAGCGGTTCAAGAAGGCAGCTCACCACCTTCTCAAGGGCAACTAGGGACAGGCAATAAATGCTATCTAGCCAATGATGCCCACATTCCACAAAAATGAATAAATTAAAAAACGCCATCTGGAACACGGCACATTACGTTTGCCTTTATGAAAAAGGTTAGGATTTAGCCCACCTTCTTCAAATATTTCGCAAGAGCCTGGCCTTGTCCCTAACTTTAGTTAATTAATAAAACTTGAATTAAACTTCAGTTTAATGTTCATCACTACTGACAATATCAAAATTCTCATAAAAACACAATGTGTTCTGGCCTATGCTGAACTCACAGGCCCACAATAGTGATTGCCTGTTCATGTACCTCTGAATTGGCCCAGCAAGCTGCTCAGTTGTACAAAACCACTACAGAAAATTAAAAATGGGATAAAACCAGACAAACCTCCCAGCACAGACCTAGGCACCAAAAACAATATTGATCAAGGTGTGCCCAGTCAACACTGCAAAGTTTCCTTACTAATAACTAGGGACTTGTACCAAAACCACAAGAGCTATCCTATAGATTAGTCAAGCTTGATATAGTGGTACTCATCAAGCCACCTCTATCATCATGTCCTGTCCCAACAGCAAGACAGACCCACAGAGACACTGCTACAGAGATACAATAAAATGTTGGAAACCAAAGGTGAGGTATTTGGAAATTTAAAAATGTGATGGTGAGAAATTTGCAAAGAACTTACAAATATTACAATTGTGACCACACTGCCAAAGTATTTATTTGGCTGTGAAGCACAAAGTAGTATCTTGAGGTTATGAAATGGGTTATAGAAATGCAAATTCTTTACATTCCCTCTTTCTGCATTGGGATGTGTAGGTGTAGATGACATTTTTAAAGAAAAGATATTTTTTCACCATTAAGTTTTGTCAGAAATAAAAATATAGCTGAAAGAGTAACAAGCTCAATATTTTGAATAAGGCTTGACCACCCTAAAGTCTATGACTTAATGTTTAAATTTTTAAAAAGTGAAATTGACTTACCGTGTTTGTTTCTGGTCGGAATACTGCCAAAGTAAAGTCCAGATTGAAAAATTGGAGAAATTCAGCAACAAGACCAGCCACCAAACGCCCTATGAAGGAAAACTGTCTGTCAAATTCTGAACAAATTTACCAGTATGTTTCATATATGGAATGGTTACAGCAAAAGAGGATATCATTTGGCCAACTGCGTTGACCCTGGCTCGATGCAGAGAAACTCAGCTAGTTTTACACCACTGTCCTTTCTGCATAGCCTTAACTTGTTTTCTCTTCAAGTAGTTATTCAGTTTCCTCTTTGATGATATGGGTTAAATCTGCCTTTACCATACTTAGATAGTGCATTCCATATTCTAATCACTCATTGCATAAAATAGGTTTTGTTCCTTTGCCATTCACCTTTAATCAGTGCCTTCTGCTTCTTTACCCTTCCAAAATGGAATGACATCCTGCTCGGGAGATTTGTTAAAATCTCTGTTCAGATTATTTTCTGATAACCACTGGAGATGGGACTTGAATGCCAGCATTCTGACCAGAGGCAGGTACACCATCACTCTATCACATGAGCCCCAGTATCTATTATAATCAAGTTGTTGCCAGATATGGTATGACACACCTCTGGGGCAGATAGAACTTGAACCTGGGTGTCCTGGCTCACAGGCATGGTCACTATCACTTCACCACAAGTCTCACTAGAATGTGATTTTGCAGGTCTCATCATGTTTAGAAATTTCCAAATTAACTTGTTCAGAATTGTTAAGACTGCATCAATGGGCTTTTAACTTGGCTAAGGTAGATTCATGACTTTTCTGTCACAAGATAGACTTGTTATCCAGTCTAGGCATATTTTGCAATCAACCTGTTTAGAATTATCATGACAAACCTGTGGAGCAGGACTTGAAGCCAGGTTTCCTGGATCAGAGGCAGCAACACTATAACTACTACACTACATGACAAGAATGCTTAAGCAAATATCAATAGCTTCTAATCTACCTGCTCGGATGCGCTACTGTAAACTTATGGAGTAGGTGGGCCTTGAACTTGGGCCTTCTGACTCCTATATAGGGATACTCCCATTGAGCTACAAGAGATTTTATCATCTACTTTGGAGTTAGATATTTTTTAATCAACCTGCTCAGAAATATTAATACATACCTCTGAAGCAGAAGGTTCTTGAAATTAGGCCTGCTGGCTCCACATTAGGGACACTACCATGACACCTCATGAGCCCTTTGCAGGAGGTACCTTTCAGTTCAAGGTAACACTGGACTCAGAAGAGCCTGTTCCACCTAGTTTTTCTCATTTTACATATTTCTGGACTCAGAGTCATGCAGCACAGAAACAGACCCTTCAGTCCAACATGTCCATGCTGACCAAGTTTCTCAAATGAAAATAGGCCCACTTGCCTGCATTTGGCCCATATCCCACTAAACCTTTCCTATTCATGTACCTATCCAAATGTCTTTTCAATGTTGTAACTGTATCTGCATCTACAACTTCCTCTAGCAGTTCATTTCATATATAGAAGAACAGCAGCTCATTTTCCGCTGGGGAGTTCCACAGGTTTTTGGACTCACCATCTGTGTGAAAAAGTTATCCTTCAGGTCCCTTGTAAATCTTTCTCCTCTCACTTTAAAAATATGCCCTCTAGTTTTGAACTCCCCCACCCTAGGGAAAAGACTTTTCCTATTCACCTTACCTATGCCCCTCATGATTTTATTAGCCTCGATAAAGTGACCCGTCAACGTCCCACCTTCCAGTGAAAAAGGCCCCAGCCTACCCTTATAACTCAAACTCTCTAGTCCTGAGGTGGAAAGTAACCCAAGCCTCCTGGCTCAGAGGAGGGACACTATTACTGCTCCAATAGAAATCCGCCAAATATCTTAAGGATTGTTATGAATCAACCTGTTTAGAGATGTTATCGCACACCTCTGGAGCAGGTGGGACCTAAACCCAGGCTTCCTGAGTCAGAGATAGGGACACTACCAGACGTCTACTTTGGATATTTTGAATCAACCTGTTCAGGAATGTTATTAAAAACGCTTGTGCAGTTGGAACCTGAATCCAGGCCTTCTGGATCAGAGGTTGAGACAGTATCACTGCATCACAAGAGCCCTAGCTCTTCAGGATAATATTTTCTAATCAACCTATTCAAGAATGTTATTAGATACCTCTGCAGCAGATGAGACTTGAACCTGTGTCTCCTGTTTTAAAAGTAGGGACATTACCACTATGCCACAAGAACCCTTCTTACGTTAGAGAGAGGTCCCAGTGATTTTGAATGCCTGTAACAAATTTACTCTCAAACTAAAACACCAAAAGAACTGCAAATGCTGGAAATCAGATACAAAAACAGAAATTGCTGTAAAATCTCAGCAGGTCTTGCTGCATAGAGTCATAGAAATGTATAGCATGGAAACAGACCCTTCGATTGGAACCCGTCCATGCCGACTAGATATCCTAACCCAATCTAGTCCCACTTGCCAGCACCCGGCCCATATCCCTCCAAACCCTTCCTATTCATGTACCCATCCAGAAGCATTTTAAATGTTGCAATTGTACCAACCTCCACCACTTCCTCTGGCAGCTCATTCCATACATGTACCATCCACTGTGTGAAAAAGTTGCCCTTTAGGTCTCTTTTATATCTTTCCCCTCTCACCTCCACATTTCTTCATGGTTGCCTCCTCAATTGCTAGTAGGAGCTTCCTATTTTCAATTTCAAGCCAATTACCATACCACTCCCTCCATCTTGATTCTAAATCCTCTACTCATCTACCAGCTTCCTCAGCAAGTTCTCATTCCTTAGGATACCCTGCCTATTCTTGATTCACCAATGATCTTGCTTTCTCCACCTTCCTGAAAACTCATTACTCATGTTCGCTACACTCAACAATATACACCAAACCGCTGTCTTGATAAGTACTTTTCTCAAGACCTCTACTCATTCCTATGTTAAGCAATTTTTCATCCGTGCAGTGAAATCAGAGTTAATGTTTCGGTTCCAGTGACGTTTCTTCAGAACTGATGGTAGCTAGGAAAACATTGTTTATATGCAAAAAAGGGGGGGTGGGAGGGGCAGGGAGTAAACAATAGGTGGAGAGAGAGCCCAAAGAGAAAGAACAGTTGGAAAGACAAAGGAGTGGATAACAGCCAGTCTAGGAGAGTGAATGGCTGCTAATGGGGACTATTAGTGGCCAACAATGAGTAGTTTGTAATAGTAGACCATGGGATAACAAGGTCTGCTGTTGTGGTAAGGACATGGAAGAAAGTGCCTCAAGCCCTAAAATTGTCAAACCTGGTATTGAGTCCAGAAGGTTGTAGAGTTCACAAGCAGAAAATGAGGTACTATTCTTCCAGTTTGCGCTGAGCTTTTGAGACTGCAGCAAGCCTGAAACAGAGATTTTGGCCAGGGAACAAGGTGTTACGTTGAAGTGGCAGGCAACCAGAAGCTTGGTCTTTTTTGCGAACAAAACATTGGTGTTCTGTGAAGTGGTCACCCAGTCCACTCTGCATTTAACCAATATAGAGGAGACCATACTGTCAGCAGCAAATGCTGTATACGTGATTGAGTGAAGTGCAGGTCAAGCATTATTTCACCTGGAAGTTGTGTTTTGGCCCTTAGATATTAGGGAAGGAGGAAGTAAATGGGCAGGTGTAACACCTTCTGCATTTGCAGGGCAAGGTGCCATGGGGCTGTGAGGGATTGTTGGGAGTGAAAGAGGAGTGGACTAGAACGTCCATGAGTGAATGGCCCTTGCTGACAAGGCAGGGGAGGGGAATGGGTGTCTGCGGGTGGCATCCAGCTAGAAGTGGCAGACATGGCAGCTAATGATTCTCTGGATGCTGGTGGGATGGTAGGTGAGGACAATGTACCAGAGAAACAGTTGTGGGTGGAGGCTGGAATAGGACTTGAACAAAGATACATTCGACGTATCCCACAAAGAGACAGACGTAACTAGGGGCCATGCAGAAATCCATGGCCACCGCTAACCTGAAGAATAAGTTACTCTCGAAAGTCTCTTCTCAGAGTACAGCCGTTTCTCCAATCAATTCATGTAACTCACGTCCTTTATTGTCTGATCAAATTTTATAAATCTTTCTGTACACTCACTCACTCCTTCACATCTCATGTACAGTAAGGAACCCAGAATGGGACACAATAATTTAGTTGAGTTGTCATGTTTTATAAAGATTCCCAATAACCTCCTGTCTAATGCACTACATACCCTTATTCATACATAACATAGAAAATCCTGACTCTCATGCTCCTGAATTGCTTACATCCTGAGACTGAGTAATCCACCTGGAGACATCAAGTGTGGCTTTAGACTGTTCTCAGAAAACCTTCAGTATGCTGTACTGCCAGACAAATTCAAGAAAAATGCCAAAATCAACACCAGGAATCCTTCACTGCATTAATTGGTCTGACCAAAGCATTTCACTCTAATTCACAAAGCTCTGCGATTGCAGTCCAAAGATCTGGATCTCCGACAAACTACATCATAATTCTGCAATTATGTCATTTGAGTTGACGATCTGAAACACAGCTACAAAATCCAAACCAGGATTAAGGAAGACTATGTGAAAGTCTCCGAAGTTCACCTTAAAAGATCACTGCCTTCCGGTGTCAGTACTAAATAACACCTAGAATGGAAAACTAGCTTCAGTCACCTTCGTGCCAAAATGATCACAGAATCCTTACAGTGCGAAAACAGCCTATTTGACACAAGTCCACACCGACCCTCTGAAGAGTATCCCACCCAGACCCATTCCCTTATCCTATTACTCTACATTTCCCCTGACTAATAAACACATCCCTGAACATTATGGGCAATTTGGCTTGGTCAATTCACTTAACCTGCATATTCTTGGAGAAAACCCATGCAGACAGGGTAAGAAAGTGCAAACTTAACACAGACAGTCACCCGAGAGCTGGAATCGAACCCGCATCCCTGGCACTGTGAGGCAGCAGTGCTACCCCAAAGTTGCAACACCTGGTATTTACCAATAAAATTCTTCATAAATCATAGAAGTATAGTGTACTGATAGCTTGTCATCTCACACTTAGTCGTAGAGCTGTACAGCATGGAAACAGAACTTTCAGTCCAATTCGTCCATGCCAACCAGATATCCTGAATTAATTTAGTCCCACTTGCCAGCATTTGGCCCATATCCCTCTAAATCATTCCTATACATTTACCCATCCAAATGCCTTGTAAAACATTGTTCTGGCAGCTCATTCTACACATTCAACACACTCTGCATGAACAAATTGTCTCTTAGGTCCCTTTTAAATCTTTCCCCTCTCACTTTAAAACCTACACCTTCTAGTTTTGGATTCCACTGCCTCTGGGAAAAGATCTTGGCTATTCACCTTGTGTATACCCCTCTAGATTTTATAATCCTCTGTAAGGTCACCTCTCAGCCTCCAACATTCCAAGGAAATTAGCCCAGCCTATTCAGCATCTCCCTAATGCTCAAACCCTCCAGCCCTGGCAGCATCCTTGTAAATCTTATATGAACCCTCACATTACACAATATCTTTCATATAGCAGGGTGACCAGAATTGAATGCAATATTCCAAAAGGGGCCTAACCAATGTCCTATACGGCTGCCACATGACCTTCCAACTCATATACTCAAGTCACTGACCAATAAAGGCAAGCATACCACACACCTTCTTCACTACCCTGTCTACCTGTGACTCCACTTTCAAGGAACACTGAACCTGCACTCCAAGGAAACTATGTTCAATAACACTCTCCAGGACCTTACCATTAAGGGTATAAGTCCTGCCCCGATTTGCCTTACCAAAATGCAACATCTCACATTAAACTCTAAACTAAACTCTAAATTAAACTCCTCGGCTCACCAGCCCATCTGATCAAAATCCTGAGGTAACCTTCTTGGCTGTCCATTACAACACCAATTTTGGTGGTCATCTGTGAACTTATTAACCATCCGTCCTATGTTCACGTCCAAGTCATTTATATAAAAATGACAAAAAGCAGTGGGTGTGTATAGTGGAAAAACTATACTACACCATCCTGGTCATCGTTGGTGTCTGTGGTAAATTATGTAAATTGCTGCATTAAATCATACTTATTTCCACTCTGATTTTAATTGCATTTAGCAAGGAAAATGCTAGGTAATAGTGTCCTCTAGTACTTGCTGAGTTTAAAGTGAATAGCTTGTCAATTATGAGGTTCCTCAGTAATATACAACATTGTTTTTTTTCCATACTGTGCAAAATGGCTTTGCATGGAGGCCCCATTGACAAAGTTTGTCACAGCATTAGCCCTGGTTGGTCTAGAAAGAGTTTTGCAAGTCTATACTCTCTCTATGGTAGTTCAAAGCCTGCCATCAGTCAGATGGGTTTTGGAACAAACCCCCACCTTCTAGTGACATCTGGGAGTTTCCCATTCTTTGATGTAAAGGTGTTTTGTTGGTGGATCTTCCTCAGGGAGCTTGCTCCAAACGGGAGCACAGATACAACGTGAGCAGGTCATTATGGAGCGAAAGGGAGGGTCAACATCTGTGAACCAAACATCGAGAAATATCTTTCTTCAAGGAAACTCCACTAAAATTCAAACACATGAAAATCAACTCTGATGGACTGGAACAGGTTCAGATGGTCAAAAAACATTTCTCCTGTTAGATGCTGTCTTCCCAACTCAAATAGGCAAAACCCCAGGGAGGAAGAAAAATGTTTCAAAGACAGTTGAGGCTCTCCATGGATCATGGCAGCACTGGCATCAATGACTGGGAGGAGCTTTTCACCAATCTTTCAAAATGGCTACAACTTGTTCATCAAGCTGAATCATAGTTTGATACACATAACTTATTGAAAAGGCAAAGCAGTGGAAAAGAATACGAAGAAACAAATCCTGGACTCTGGATCTCACAATCTTGTGGCACACCCTGCCCCACATACCCAAAAAGATCCACAGATCAACCTGTTCAGTCTCAGTTCTAACCCATGGCAAAAATACGAAGAAGACATTACTTGAAATTGAAGCACAGCTAACAACATTTTCATTGTATTAACTTTGCTGATAAACTCATTATGTGCTGTTTTATCAAACTCCATTTGGAAGTCCAGGTTCAGCACAACTATTACATTCAACCTTCTCTGCTAGCTCATAAAAAAAATACAAGTTAAATGATCAATTTGTCTTTAGCAAATCCATGTTAGCTTTCCTTTATTGGGAGAAAGTGAGGACTGTAGATGCTGGAGATCAGAGCTGAAAAATGTGTTGCTGGAAAAGCGCAGCTTAATCGGTCCAAATTTAAGGTGACAAAATTTAATCTCAGATCATCGGTTCTTAGTTTTGTTTTCCCATGTCCAATGTTAAAACCAACTTGTCTGTAATTGCTAGGTTCATCCATAATTACTTCTTTGAATGAAAAAGGTGCATTATTTGCAATCCTAAATCTTCCAGTACTACTTATGTATCCAAGGAGGATTTGAAGGTTATGGCCAGTACCTCCACTGTTCCTATTTTTCAAATTCCTCAGGATCCACAGATGCATCTCATCTGGTTCTGGAAAATTATCAACTTTCAGTACACCCCAGATTTCCTAATACCTCAAATTTTATCAAGTGTCACCCCATCTCATGTTTCAGCTCCTAACTTATCACAATACCTGCTTCCTTGGCAAAAACATATGCAAAGAACTCATTTCGCATCTCATCCACCTCTCTGTCTCTATGCACGCATTGCCCTTTTGATCCCTAATGAGCCCTGCTCACTCTTACTGTTTAAATGCCTTTCAGCAACTTTTAAATTCTCTTTTTATGTTAGCTTGTAGTCTCTTCCCATGTTTTCTTTTTGGTTCTCTTTCTCCACTTTCCCTTATCATCATTCTACATACAGTCACGTTCTTACTTATACAAACAACCTGACAACTGTTATTTCTCATCAATTTCTTTTCGCTATAAAATTTGTCATCCAGACAGCTTTGGTTTAGTTTGTCTTACGTTTCATTTCATAGAAAAATATTACTTACAACCAGAAACATAGCTCACATTTCAAGACAATCCATTGCTCCCTTAGAATTTTGTTTGTCAATCTTTGATTCCAATTTATCAAGGTCAGTTCTATTCTCACAATATTGAAATCACACCACCCCTTCCTTCCCCCACCACCTTCAATGATTTTTCCACTAACTTTCTCTTTATCCTTTTCCAGAGCTAACCTAAACTTCATATATTGTGACCACTCTCTCTTAGTTGGCCTCTCATGCCCCAAATGTGAATGGAAAAATGCCTCAATTTCTTGTTGATTTGGAAACATAATGATTTAGAAAATTTTTCCAAATATGTTTCAGAAGCTATATTCCCCCCTTATATTACAATATTCCAGTGTATGTAGTAGGATAGAGCAGTTTTAATTTAACTTACAAATCCAATTAAAACAATACTTACCATCCTCTGTGTTCAAAAATGTCTTCAAGCTCTCATTAACCAATGGTGTTTTATTCTATAAAATAAATTAGAAATAGCTACTTGAAGTCCACTTTCTACACGATTAAAATTTGTCTTCATTTGTAATGCATTTAAAAAAAACTTCCCTTGTGATTTATTTGTAATGCATTTTTTAAAAAAAACTTCCCTTGTGATTTATTTGCTACTTATCTTTTACCGTTAACTTTGTCCCCTATTCTGTCAAAGATTAATTTGGCTATATAGTTCTTTTCTGATGCCTCTATTTGACTTTACCTTTCTTTCTCAACATCTATTTTTTAAACACTTGTAATTGTGTTTTGTTAAATAAACGTTAGTGTAATTGTAAATTAGAAACAAACATCTGAGATGCTGGGTTAAATAGGAAGCTTTTCCTGAGCAATTTTCACATTCTAGTTATGCAAAGAAATGATGGAAAGAGGTTGAATAACAAAATAAAAAGCATGGAAATTACTGTATTTGATAGTGGAATCCAATGGTTTCTTATCCATCCGAAAAACTAATCTCTACATTCATTTAGCTAATCTTTTTAACTTGGTTAACTTACCTCTAGTGCTTTAAGCTATGCAACATTCGCTAAATAATAACTAATCACACGAACAAATATTGCATATTCACAAATTCTAATTTTAAAAAGCTTTTTTCAAACAATCATTCAATTGCTGGAGCACTGCCTCCCGTAGCATTGCCTTCCATAACACTGTAGGCAAACACTGAATTTAGTTTGTGCTACATAAATACAATTTTGATATTTGACAATTAAATAAAATGTACAGCAATTAATACTTAACAGTTAATTAAAATGACACAATGCTTTGCAAAAACACTCACCTCTACTCTCTCCTGTTCTTCAAGAGCCAAAAATACAGCTGCCCGTAATTCAGCCTGAAATAAGAAATGCTTAGTTTGATTCATTCTAGTTTCTATCGTCTCAAACTCAAAAAGATAATTTTGCATATCTAAAAAGGCTACAAAACATATTCAAGTAAGCTAATTCTCCATTTAGACCTTTTAGTAGCTCATGATTTACATTTGTAAACCAACTAGTAACAAAAATACTTTATCACTTTTTCAACTACTCTAACACTCAACACATGTTCCACCTAGATTTATCCATTCAATGGGCATTTGCTCTTTGTTTACACAAGAGTACATGTTTAAAATGTTTTTGTGAAAAATATTGTTTCTTCTGGATTATTTAGATTGGTTAAAGACAGGGCTTTCTTAACTGTGGGGTCATGAGTTGAGTTTCTTGGATCTTGAATTCCAGGGCAGTAATGGCTGCTGTAGAGCTCTGACTGAGTGTCAGTAGCTACGAGATCCCTTTAAATTCTCACGATTTTTAACAGTGGACATGGACTAACTGAGCAATCTCTAAGGCACAATTCCTGCTCCAAAATGTCAAAAACCACATGACACCAGGTTATAGGCCAACAGGTTTATTTGAAACTGCAAGCTTTCGGATCCCTCGCTCCTTCCTCAGGCAGCTAGTGAGAGAGAATACATTGATTTGTTACTATAAATTCTACATCCAAAGAGTAATACAAACTATGCAATGTATTGAACAAACCGAGCTAGCTATTAAGTCTTTAATCAGTTAGAATGGAGGTGCAGGTTTCCATTGATTAATATGTAAATCCCTGCCCCAAGATAACTTCAGGTTTTATCATAATAAACATGACACCCTAGATCAGACAATGCATTTTAGGTGCAAGACCATGTTCCAAGTCTGTTTGTATCTCATCCTGGAGGCAGAGTGGTGTTATTTCCAAAGTAGGAATTTATAAAATGCCACATTGACTGAATATCTACAGACTGTACTTTTTTAACAAAATTGAATATACCTTGCAAATTCAAATCTCCAAATGCAATTTCACCCCATAAATTTGCGTATGAGGGAGGGAGAGGGTGCATGCATGCTTTAGAGAGACAGAGTGTGTGCAAGTATGAGAGAAAATGCGTATGCCCGCATGAGAGCATGTGTGCAAATGTGAGGGAATATGCCAGTGAGTGTGTGTATGAGAGAAGGTCAGAGAGAGGGTGGCACGTTAGCACAGTGGTTAGCGCTGCAGCTTCATAGCGTCAGAGACCCGGGTTCAATTCCCACCGCAGGCAACTGTCTATGTGGAGTTTGCACATTCTCCCCATGTCAGTATTGGTTTCCTGCGGGTGCTCCGGGTTCCTCCCGCAGTCCAAAAATGTGCAGATTAGGTGAACTGACCGTGCTAAATTGCCCGTAATGTTAGGTGTAGGGGAATGGGTCTGGGTGGGTTGCTCTTCGGAGGATCGGTGAGAACTTGTTGGACCGAAGGGTCTGTTTCCACGCTGTAAGTAATCTAATCTAATCTAATCATATAACATTACAGGTGTCACATAAACCTCCTTTCCTACTCACTCTCTCTCACAGGCATATACTCCCTCATCGCACATTCATATACACTCCCTCTCAACCACACACACACACACTCTCAAGAGCACGTTCGCATGCATGCACACACTCTCCTTCTCTCTCTCACACACAAAGACATATAATTCTGTAAAAATAGTTGGCGATTAAAAGATTGGACGGAATATAAAAGCAGCAAAAAATTACTAAAAGATTAATAAGGAAGGATGAATTGGAGTAGAAACAAAGTTAGTCAAAAATATGAAAACAGATAGAAAAAGTTTATCTAGATAAAAAAGAAATGTGTTAACAAAATCCAAAAATGTGCAGGTTAGGTGAATTGGCCATGCTAAATTGCCCGTAGTGTTAGGTGAAGGGGTAAATGTAGGAGAATGGGTCTGGGTGGGTTACGCTTCAGCGGGTCGGTGTGGACTTGTTCGGCCGAGGGCCTGTTTCCACACTGTAAGTAATCTAATCTAAACAAAATAAGCTTATTTTGAAATGGAGTCTCAGGATTTATTAATGGAAGATAAGGAAATGGCAGAAGAATGGAAGAGATTTGTATTACCTTCACTAGAGAGGACACAAGTAACATCCCGGAAGTAATTGTGACTCAGGGATTGAAAGGGGGCCTTAGGGGAGCAATAAACTTACTGAATAAAATCACAATTCTCAAGAAAACAGATGGAGTAAATCATTGGAACTGCAAGTTGACAAGTCCCCAGGTCCTGATGGATTTCATCCATGGTCTTGTAACCAGTGAAACAAATAATGCATTGTTTTTGGAAAATAAAACCAATTAGATTCAGGGAAGGTGCCGTCAGAGTAGAAAATTGCTAACGTAACTCTTGCATTCAAAAAGGGTGGCAAAAAGTAGGAAACTACACGCCAATTAGCTTAATGCCTGCTTTAGGGACAATGTTAAAGCTGTTACTACATACATTATAATTAGATAAGTTCAATGTAATCAGGTGGAGAGAACGTGGTTTTGTCAAAGGGAAATAATGTTTAACTAATTTACTGGCATTCTTTTATGAATAAACAGAAACCAATGGATATATTATATTTAGATTTCAAAAAATAATTTGATAAGGTGCTACATTAAAGGTTATTACAGAAATAAAGTCTCATGGTGTATGGAGCAATACATTGGTACGGATAGAAGTTTAGCTTGCTAACAACAAGCAGGGAGTAGGAATAAGTAAGTCTTTTTCAGGCTAGCAAGATGTTATAAGTGATATGCAATTGGCATTAGTGCTGAGTCCTCAACTCTTTATAATTCATATAAATGATTTGTATGAAGAAATCAAAAATATAGCAGCTAAGTTTGCTGATTACACAAAGATAGATAGGAAAGTGAGTGGTGAAGAGTTCATAAGGTGTTTACAAAGAATATGGATAGGTTAAGTGAGTGGTCAAAATTCTGGCAAATGGAGTCAAATTGTCTGTTTTGGCAGAAAGACCAAAAAAGCATGACAGCTTGCAGAGCTCCGAGATACAGAGAGATCTGGGTATCCAATGCGTGAATCATAGGAGAGTATGGAGGAACAGCAAGTAATCAAGAAAGCTAATGGAATGTTATGTTCTATTGTGAGAGGAATTCAATGGAAGAGTAGGGAGGTTATTCTTCGGTTATATAGGGCATTAGTGAGACCACATGTAGAATACTGTGTGCTAAAGAGGATGTTAATGCATTACAACAATTGCGCAGACGGTTTACTAAACTAAAACTTGGGATGAGAGGGCTGCCTTTTGTGTAAAGGCTGGATAGGTTAGTATCCACTGGAGTTTAGAAGAGTCAGAGGTGACTCAACTGAAACATACAAGACCCAAAAGGGACTTTGCTGGGTCGAGGTTGAAAGCATGTTTCTTCTTGTGGGAGAATGTACAGCTAGATATCATACTTATAAAATAACCAAGTGCCCATTTAAAACGAAGATGAGGAATCATTTTTTTCCACTGAGGATTAAGAATCTTTGGAATTACCCTCCTTAAAAGACAGTGGATTAAAATTTTCAAGTTTTGCTTTTAAAAGGGACAGGTAAATAGATTCTAGATTACTAAGGGTACAAGATTTTTGGGGCTATACAGAGTCGAGTTTAAAATCAGATCAGCCATGATTTATTGAATGGTGGAGCAGGCTCGAAGCTGAGTGACTTACTCATGTCTTTATCCCTGTATACATTTGATAAAGCTGGAACTAGAAACTTGTCACAATAGATGCCTTTAAGAGGAATTTGTTCAGTGCCGTTTCTCTTGAAGAGGGGTGTTGGCAACCTGGTCCCAAGGTGCCTGCTCCATAGAAATCACAGTAAATAACTTTGGGTTTTTTAAAAAGTTAGACAAAAGAAGCATGAATGGGTGGAATCAGACTCAGAGACAGGTTTTAGTTTTGCTTTCAGTTGTTGAAGTCGGTAGTTTATTTGGAGTTGAGGCTGCTATATACAGCTCTTTCTCTGCTGCTGCACAGCACTCGAGTTCTCTCTCTGCTGCGAGCTTTACTTGGTTGATGTTCCTTTCTCCTGGACTGGAGGAGATAAAAGAGAGTGAAATGGGTTTTGCTGAATTTGCCTCTGCCAAAGGTATGTGTTTGGAAATCTGCTGGTGGTGATCTACTGAAACTGATGATGAGTAAATAAATAATATATTATTAAGTATTTTGATAAGAGTTTAAGTTGTGCCAATTCTTCTTTTTTGTTTGTATTAACTGTAGTGTAAGAATAAAGCATGTTTTGCTTAAAGCCGAGTATCGAATCACATCTGGAACACAGCACTTTATGCTTGCCTTTAAATACAAGTTAGGGTCCTTGATATATTTTGAGGGGGTTTGGTCTGGTCTGTAACACTAGTCTTAGTAATTGTGACAACAAAACTACCAGATTATACAAAAATGGTTTTCTGGTGCCTTGTAAGGAAGGAAATCTGTTGCCCTTAATTGGTCTGGCCTATATGAACACAGTTCCAAAGCAATATCATTGACTCAACTGTCCCCATAAGTTTAGAAATGGCCTGGCAAGCCACTGACTTGTATAAATAACAAAAGTATAACTGGGCATACCATCAGGCATCAATCCAGGCACTGAATACAATAATAGGCATTGCCCAGGCACCTATGCAAACTCTCCCCAAAATCTTGAGACGTGCCAAACTGGAAGAATTTTCCCCACAGACTTGTCAACCAATGGCCTGACATAGTTATACTCTCAGACTTAGACCTTTCAAGCAGTGCCCTAGATGGCTCCATCATCATCATCATTCTGCCTCACTGTGCATTTTCGCATAGATTGCAGAACGTTCTCAATATTAACTCCAAATCCTATAAAAGTTTCTTGCCCATGTCTGACCTGATGACATGAGAACTTCCTCTGCTTACAATCTACTCTTCCAATGAAACGGTAGTTTCATTGTTGCACACATCTTAGAAACACGGATTGTATTAAGGAGGCAGTGTCTGAGACAGGATTTTTGATAGGGAATTTCAAAATCTATAAAGAGTGATCCTAAACTGAGTCAATGTGTAATCTTTGTGGATAGGAACTCCAATCAGTTCTAAATGGGAAAATTTGGAAAGATGTGCAGCTAAAACCTGAGTATCCATGCAGGTATCCAAATTTTCACAACCACTGGATGTCACAGGTCTCCTTACGGTCAATGAAGTAATTTTGAAGTGAAGTCACTGGTAAATAAGAAAACATCCAATATTCAAATCGGAAACTACGATAAAGGCGGCACCTCAAAGTCATTGTGGAGACAGGATGGTAAGGACTGGAAACTAGACATACCAGCTTGTAAGGTTTACAGGAGGGATACAGAAAACAGCAAAGGGAGAGTAGCATTACTGATTGGAAACAGAATCACTTCTATGATAAGAGAGAATGTAATGATGCGAAGCACACAATATGGACTTTATGATGGAACTGAAACCACATTAGCTGTCATATGTAGACCACCTGGTAGCAGCTCAGAAGTGCTAGATTGTATAAATGCTAAAAATAGGGAACTATATAGCAAAGTCTAGATTAGAGTGGTGCTGGAAAAGCACAGCAGTTCAGGCAGCATCCGAGGAGCAGTAAAATCGACGTTTCGGGCAAAAGCCCTTCAGGAATACAGGCAGAGAGCCTGAAGTGTGGAGAGTTAAGTGAGAGGAGGGTGAGGGCGGGGAGAAAGTAGCATAGAGTACAATAGGCAAGTGGGGGAGGGGATGAAGGTGATAGGTTCCGACCTCACCATCAAGCCAGCAGATAAAGGGGGTGCAGTGGTAATCTGGCGCACTGACCTCTACACCGCTGAAGTCAAACACCAACTCGAGGACACCTCTTCCTACCGCCCTCTCGACCATGACCCCACCCTCCCCATCACCAAACCATCATCTCCCAGACCATACAGAACCTCATCACCTCAGGAGGAGATCTCCCACCCACAGCTTCCAACCTCATAGTCCAGGAACCCCGCACTGCCCGGTTCTACTTCCTTCCCAAGATCCACAAGCCTGACCACCCTGGCCGACCCATTGTCTCAGCATGCTCCTGCCCCACTGAACTCATTTCTACCTACCTCGACACTGTCCTATCCCTCCTAGTCCAGGAGCTCCCCACATACGTTCGAGACACCACCCA
>NC_057718.1:76804757-76809423 GCF_004010195.1 Chiloscyllium plagiosum | reverse complement strand
TATTCCTGATGAAGGCCTTTTGCCTGAAACGTCGATTTTACTGCTCCTCGGATGCTGCCTGAACTGCTGTGCTTTTCCAGCACCACTCTAATCTAGACTCTGGTTTCCAGCATCTGCAGTCATTGTTTTTACCAACATATAGCAAAGGTAGAGTAGTAATAATGAGGGATCTTATCTTAACATAGGTGCGTCTGTCCCAGTCTATCAGTAAGGTTGTGAATTTCTAGAGTTTGTCCTGGATATTTCCTATAGCAATATCTCTTGGATACAAAAAGGGTCAAGCAATATTGGACCTAGTAATGAACAATGGGCCGGATTTAATTAGTGAACTCGTTGTTCATCAGCATTTGTCAAATAGTGATCTTAACATGATCAACTTTCATGCTGCATTTGTAAGAGGTAAGCAAAGATCAATAGTAGAATTTTGAATTAAGTCAAGCAGACTTTAATGGAATGAGGCAGACATGCATATTAAACTGGGAAGCTCTGCTCATAGGTAATACAATCAAGGAACAGTGGAGCATAGTCAAAGAAACATTTAATGCTATTCAGAAGCAGTGTGCACTAATGATTATGAAAAGACCCACTTCACTAAAGCCACAGATATCTGAGGTGGTAAAGTGAGGCGTAAAATTAAAACAAAGGGTTTATAAAAACACAAAGAACAGCTCAGCTTCTCCAAAATGGGACGAATATTGAGGGTCAACAAAGCAGCTAAAAAAGAATATAAACAGGAAACTTGCAAGGGACATAAAAGACAATAGAAGAGATTTCATAGTTATATAAAACAAAAGCAGCTAGTTAAGATAACTGTTGGCCCACTGAAGGCTGAGAGTGGGAATACTGTCAATGACCATGGAGAAATAGAAGACATGTTAAATGATTATTTTGCTTCAGTGTTCACAAAAGAAAAGGAGGTTAGCTAGCCAGAAGTCCCAAAGAAAATTAGAAGATCAGGGATAGGGTTTAAATAAATTTGAAGTAAATCAATAATGGGAAAATTAATGTAACTATAAAGAGTGATAAATATCCAGGACCTGATGGTATTAAAAGGAGGTAGGAGAGCACGTTGAAAGATTAGTGGTTAGGGCGTCAGCAGAGTTGCTTGAATTCAGGAATTGGACCCCTGAATTGGAAATCTGCTCATGTCACTCCACTCTAAGTAGGGTGAGAGGGGGAAACCAGGGAATTGCAGACCAGTTCACCTAACATCTGTGGTGAAGACATTTTTGAAGTCTAGAATCAAGTACAGAATGACTGATCACCTCAAAAAAAAAACTCAGGGGAGTCAACATGAATTCATGAAGGATAGGTCATGCCCGACAGACCTCAGCATTTTTTGAAGAGGGGACAAACGTGGTGGACAGAGGTAAGTCAAAGGATGTTGTTTATATGGAATTTCAGAAGGCTTTTGATAAAATCCCATGCAAGAGACTTTACTAAGATGGAAGCCCATGGAATGGAGGGCAAATTACTGACATGGATAGGAAATTGACTGAGTGGCAGAAAACAGTTGGAATAAAAGGGCAAGTACTGAAACTGACAGGGCATGACTAGTGGTGTTCCGCAGGGATTCATACTGGAGCCACAATTATTCACTATATTCATTAACATCTTGATTAATGGCATAAAAATTCAACTGTTGAAGACAGCATAATATTACAACAGGAATTGACAAATTAGGTAAATAACAAAGCTGTAGTAGATGGATTTTAATATAAGCAAGAGTGATGTAATCCATTTCAGACAGGAAAAGGATAGATCAGAGTACTTTTTAAAGCACAAGGTTGAATACAGCAGATGTCCAACAAGATTAGGGGGCTTCACATTCATAGCCCTTAAAATGTCACAAACAGGTGCAGAAAAATCATCAAAAGCCAAATCAAAAGCCTTCATATCTAAAGGGCTGGGAGGTTGCAGGAATGCAGATATTATACAAAAACCCAGTGAGACCCCACATGAAGTACATGAACAAATCTAGGTCCCACATCTTAGGAAAGTGTTTTGGCCCTGGACAGAGTTCAATGCAGGTTTAAAAGGATGATACCTAGACTTCATTCAGGGGTTAAGTTATGAGGAAAGGTTAGACAAATTAGCCAAAGTTCTAGAGAAGAAGGGTCTAAGGGGTGACCTAAGGTTTTCAGGATATTAATAGGGAAAGACAGGGTAGATGAAGATAAACTATTCCTAATAGTTGAAGATTCTAGGACCAGCAGATATAATCTAAGAATTAAGGCTAGGCCATTCAGCAGACATGTTAGAAATGTCTTCTATATACAAAATGCAGTGGAGGTTTGGAACTCTCATCTTCAATTGGCAGTCGATGCTAATTTAATTGTTAAAATTTAAACCCGAGATAAACAAATTTTTATTAAGCAAGGGATATAGGCCCAAGGCAAGCATATGGAGTTAGTCCACAAACCAGCCACGATCTAAGTGAATAGCAGAGCGGGCTCAAAAGACCAAATGGCGTCCTCCTACTCTTATGTTCCTAATACAGCATTCAGTTTGCGTGCAGTAAATTCCAAAAAAAACATTCTGACCAGATGATTTTTTTTTGTGTGATGTTGACTGAGGGGTAAATATTGAGGCAAGACACTGGGGACAATGCCTCTGCAGTGACAGAACAGTATTCCAACACAATCCACAAACTCTTGGCCCTACGTGTTATCTTATCGTACCATCAAGCCAAAAAAGACTAAACAAGAGGGAAGTCACGCAACATCCTGACTAGCAAACATAACATTGTGCCTTCACTTTTTACATATTATGTTTCTTGATTATGACTGGCTCCAATTAACACTGCTAGGAACAAGTGGGGCCATACTTGGCTGCCTCCAAGCTACCAAGAAAACAAACTTTAAAAAGAGTCAAATCAATGACAGAAGGGATTAATGATATTTAACTTGATCTTCACTTCACTTTTAATATAACTTCAGAGGAAGTTGAAGTAGATTTTCCATGCATTGATTCCATGGTTATTACAAGAGACACCAAATTCAATGCATTTGATCTGGAGGTGGAAGGAAAAATAATTATGGCCCAGAACATTAAAGCTAATCACTAAAAACGTATGGGTGCTAAATATAAAAAAAAATTAAACTATTGTTTACTTATACAGGACAAAGTTAAAACTTAGAATAGGAAACTTTGCAATTATTTTGATAACGATTCTGATATCATTTACATAACATATCGGCAGTTTAAAAGGCTGAAAGCCAATAAATTCCCAAAGATCATATGTACCCAAGAGCACTGAGTGAAATTAAACACAAAGTCTACATAGAGATGATTGTTATAATGAGGAAATACCAAACAAAGTAAGTCCCATTGGATTGGAAGCAGGTCACCAGGGAAACCATTTTGAAAAAAAAGGCAACAAAGCCAACCCAGATAAAGCTTCATTAGGTTTACATTAACAATCAGCAAAATAATGGAACTGATCATTAAGTACCAACATGGGGATTACCTAGTAATAACCTTGTAATTAGTATCAATATGTTTTTGGAGTTTATTTATGGCTTGATTCATGTCCCGGGATACCTCTAGAAGTCATGTTGTAAATTCCTATATTCAAGGATATTTTAAAATTTGCAGATATCAAAGTATAATTTATGGTCTTGACTTATCAAAAATTCTTTTTCAAACTATTTTCTGTTGCCTCATATTTGGGATGTGGCAGACTATATTTCACTGGATTCAGTCTTCAGGTTTTACTGTTCAATAAATTTGCTAAACAACACAATGAAGCAATGGGCAAATAGCTTTACAGAAGGTACTAAAGTCCCTTCTATAAGAAGTAATAAAAAGTTTGCAAATGTTCATGAAGCTATGACAGAAATACTATTTCTTGTACCTATTCTTTTTCTCTCAATTATGATAGTTTCCTGGCATGATTATCTTTCTTCAAAAAGCTTTGTTCATGCGAAGATTTGTAGCTCGGGTGCTCGTTGTTGTGGTTCTGTTCGCCGAGCTGGAAGTTTTTGTTGCAAACGTTTTGTCCCCTGACAACCGGAAGCGGCAGGGACAGACCACTATAAACACTGGAGGAAACATCAAAGAAGCGCTTCGCAGGAGGCTCCCAAAGACTGATGATGTCGCCTAGCCAGGGGACGAAACGTTTGCAACAAAAACTTCCAGCTCGGCGAACAGAACCACAACAGCTTTGTTCATATTGGAGAATGACAACAAACATATTGGTATTTTGTTGTGGTTCTGTTCACTGAGCTGGAAATTTGTGTTGCAGACGTTTCGACCCCTGTCTAGGTGACATCCTCAGTGCTTGGGAGCCTCCTGTGAAGCGCTTCTGTGATGTTTCCTCCGGTATTTATAGTGGTTTGTCTCTGCCACTTCCGGTTGTCAGTTCCAGCTGTCCGCTGCAGTGGCCGGTATATTGGGTCCAGGTCGAGGTATTTGTTGATAGAATCTATGGATGAGTGCCATGCCTCTAGGAATTCCCTGGCTGTTCTCTATTTGGCTTGTGCTATAATAGTCGAGTTGTCCCAGTTGAACTCATGTTGCTTGTCATCTGCGTGTGTGGCTACTAAGGATAGCTGGTCGTGTTGTTTCGTGGCTAGTTGGTGTTCATGGATACGGATCGTTAGCTGTCTTCCTGTTTGTCCTATGTAGTGTTTTGTGCAGTCCTTGCATGGGATTTTGTACACTA
>NC_057718.1:76799616-76800828 GCF_004010195.1 Chiloscyllium plagiosum | reverse complement strand
TAGAACACACCCACTCAAATATCAATCACTTACCTTCCCGACCAACTCTGCGCTCCAACCTCACTTCCACCCAGCTCGCGCCGCTCTCTGCTGAGAAAAGACCGTTGGCGTCGAGGTAAGTTCTTTATATATCACTTACCTTCCCGACCAGCTCTGCGCTCCAACCTCACTTCTGCCCAGCTCGCGCCGCTCTCTGCTGAGAGGTATGGGAACGTGGCTAGTCCTTTTGGTTGTGGCATGTCCTCATTCCGTTGTCTTTCCCTTAGGCATCCGTTGACGAAATTGCGGGGGTATCCGTTTTTGGCAAATACATTGTAGAGGTGTTCTTCTTCCTCTTTTTGCAGTTCTGGTGTGCTGCAGTGTGTTGTGGCCCTTTTGAACAGTGTCAACACAGGAATTCTTGGACATCATCAGAAATATACTATAGACAAGGAAGAAACTATGGTCTCATTAATGGCACTGTTCACCTCTATCGACAAAACCGTAGCCAGAGAAACAATAGCCAACCTGCTGGACATACAGAACAGACAACAAGACGGTGAACCTATCAACAAAGACTGCATACTCAAACTACTGGTCGTGTGCCTCACAACACACTTCACATTCAACAACCAAATAGATGAACAAATCAACTGCACACCTGTGGGCTCACCCATCTCTGGACTCATAGCAGAAGCTGTAATACAAAGATTAGAACAAACAGTCTTACCGCAAATTCAACCCAAACTCTGGGTCAGATATGTAGATGACACTTTTGTAATCATTAAAAATTACAGAAATAGAAAACACACACCAGATCAATGCCACACTCAGGAATCAAATTCACTAGAGAGGAAGAAAAGGACAACCAACTCCCATTCCTAGACGTGATGGTACAGAGAGCACCAAACGGAGAATTCACCACAAAGGTATACAGAAAAACCACACACACACAGACCAAGTCCTGAACTATGAATGCAACCACCCCAACACACATAAAAGAAGTTGCATCAAGACACTGTTCAAAAGAGCCACAACACACTGCAGCACACCAGAACTGCAAAATGAGGAAGAAGAACACCTCTACAATGTATTCGCCAAAAACAGATACCCCCGCAATTTCATCAACAGATGCCTAAGGGAAAGACAACGGAATGAGGATATGCCACAACCCAAAGGACTAGCCACGTTACCATACATCAAGAACATTTCCAAACTGACAGCCAGACTACT
>NC_057718.1:76726460-76799607 GCF_004010195.1 Chiloscyllium plagiosum | reverse complement strand
GTTGCATCAAGACACTGTTCAAAAGGGCCACAACACACTGTAGCACACCAGGACTGCAAAAAGAGGAAGAAGAACACCTCTTCAATGTATTATAGGACAAGCCAAACAGAGAACTGCCAGGGAATTCCTAGAGGCATGGCACTCATCCACAGATTCTATCAGCAAACACATCGACCTGGACCCAATATACCGGCCACTGCAGCGGACAGCTAGAACTGACAACCGGAAGCTGCAGAGACAAACCACTATAAATGCCAAAGGGAACATCACAGAAGCGCTTCACAGGAGGCTCCCAAGCACTGAGGAAGTCACCTAGACAGGGGTCGAAACGTCTGCAACACAAATTCCCAGCTCGGCGAACAGAACCACAACAACGAGCACCTGAGCTACAAATCTTCTCACAAACTTTGAACATTAGTATTTTTTAAAAAAACAGGACAGGAATGATAATAATCAAATTCACATTGAACAATATCATATATACTGCACTACTGCCACACTTGGTGCTTCCATCATGTGGTGTTCAACATGGAGGAATACTGATTCATCAAGCAAGAGAGGGATAGGGTCAATATGTGTAGTCATCAGTCAGAGGATTTTCATGCCCATGTTTGACCTGATGCCATGAGACCTCATATAGTGTCTAGAGTCAGCGCCTAGAACTGTCAGGGCAACTTCTTCCTGACTGTGTACCTCTGTGCTGCCACAACTGCTGGGTCTATTCTCTAGGACAAAGTCATACTCATAAATTATACCTTACAGACAATATCACACTGCTGCTCAACTAATCTTTGTCACAGCTTTCCCAATTTTAGCATGGCTTCCAGATGTTAGTAAACAGGAATTTGCAGAATTGATAGGATTTGCTGCTTGTTTGTTTCTAGCCCCTAGATCATTGCCAGGTGTTCTGGCTGGTTTCAATCCCATTTTGAGATTTTAAAAAATTGGTTAGGTACAGCTAATGAGTATTTCAGAGTCAACCATGGAGCTGCATGTAGTGCAGACCAAGTAAGAAGGATAAATTTCCTTCCCCAAAAAGATCATTAGTAAACCAGTGGGTTTTTAATGACAATGGTTTTCCTAGTCATCATTTGACATTTAATTCCCAACTTTTACATTTATTCTGCTTTGATGGGATTTTAATCCAGATCTCCAGAATATTACCTATGTCTCTGGGTTATTAATATGACGACAAAACCACTATGATGTCACCACAAGCCTACTTGGATGCATACCTATACTTACTCCATAAGAGAGATTTGAAACAAATAGTAAACATTTGGAATCATCTATTACCTTACAGCATCCTAGCAGAACAGTCAGGGAGCACATATATTTCCATTTATGCACTGGACAAAATAGCCGAGGACTAGCAAGATTAAATTTGATTAGGATGTTAAATTACTCTGCATGCATTTTCGAACAGGTACAATTTCAATGCTTAGTTGGTGAACAAAGTCTGGAATTCAGAGCACAAATTCTGCAGACATTACCTGACAGTTGGATACAAGAATATATCGAGAGGGCTCTTGTGGTACAGTGATAGTATCACACCTTTGAGTGATTAATCTGGTGTTCAAGTCTCACCTGTTTCACATCCACATTACAACACATTTGAACAGATTGATTAAATAAAATTACTCAAGAACATATTCCCAAGATCAATGCCTATCACAGGTCAGTTGCAAGCAGATATTTTTATAGCTCTCAACATTAAACTGATGGAGCCATGGGTTAATGGGATACAGGAGAACTGCATTCTGTGGTCAGGATAGTTGTTCTCTCACAATTTCTCTTTAACTGCCAATTCAAGAGGAAGAATAGAAAGAGACATGTGCGGCTTTGCGCAATTGCGATATCTCCATGGTGAAAAAATTAAAGTCCATGCGCTTTTGAACCTCTACCATACTGTACATTCTGATAATTTAGTCCCCAGGAAGGGAGGGGACTTCCAAAGTGTGGCGGATGACTGACATGGTTATTCTGACCCATTATGGGTCATAGAGTTGTACAGCTGAAAACAGACCATTCGGTCGAACGTATCTGCACCGACCAGATATCCTAAATTAATCTAGTTCCATTTGCCAGCATTTGGCCGATATCCTTCTAAACCCTTCCTATTCATGTACCCATCCACATGCTTTTTAAATGTTGTAATTGTACCGGCCTCCACCACCTCCTCTGGCAGCTCATTCCATGCACGCACAACTCTATGCATGAAAACGTTGCCCCTTAGGTCCCTTTTAAATCTTTCCCCTCTCCGCTCAAACTTAAGCACTCTAGTTTTGGACTCCCCTATCCTGGGGAAAGACCTTGACTATTCACCTTATCTATGCCCCGCTTGATTTTATACGTGCCTAAGGTCACCTCGCATTCTCCAAGGAAAATAGCTCAAGCCTATTTAGTCTCTCCCTATAGCTCATACCTTCCAACCCTGGCAACATCTTTGTGAAACTTGAAAGGGTTTAGAAAAGATTCATAACATCTTTGTAGCAGGGATACCAGAACTGAATACAGTATTGCAAAAGTAGACTAACCAATGTTGTGTACAGCAGCAATAGGACATCACATCTCCTACATTTTTAAGGAGCCTGGAGGAACAGAACTACAATAGTTTAAACACATCCATAGATCTCTCTCTCTCTCTCTTAACACCCTCTAGCCCTATAAACTTGAAAGGGTTCAAAAACGATTTACAAGGATGTTGCCAGGCCTGGAGGATTTGAGCTATAGGAAGAGGTTGAATAGGTTGGGGCTGCTTTCCCTGGACCATCGAAGGCCGAGGGATGACCTTTTAGAGGTTTAATAAATCATGAGGGGCATGGATAGGATAAATAGACAAGGTCTTTTCCCTGAGGTGGGAGAGTCCAGAACTAGAGGGCATAGGTTTAGGGTGAGAGGGGAAAGATATAAAGGAGACCTAAGGGGCAACTTTTTCATACAGAGGATGGCATGTGTATGGAATGAGCTGCCAGAGGAAGTGGTGGAGGCTAGTATGGGCGGCACGGTGGCACAGTGGTTAGCACTGCTGCCTCACAGCGCCCGAGACCCAGGTTTAATTCCCGCCTCAGGTGACTGACTGTGTGGAGTTTGCACGTTCTCCCAGTGTCTGCGTGGGTTTTCTTCGGGTGCTCCGGTTTCGTCCCACAGTCCAAAAGATGTGCAGGTCAGGTGAATTGGTCATGCTAAATTGCCCGTAGTGTTAGGTAAGGGGTAAATGTATGGGTGGGTTGCGCTTCGACGGGTCGGTGTGGACTTGTTGGGCCGAAGGGCCTGTTTCCACGCTGCTAGATATCTAATTGATCACGAGAAGAGATACAAAAAAATAATGTAATCTAATCTAATGTAATGTAATCTAATCTAGTACAATTGCAACATTGAAAAGGCATCCGGATGGGTATAGGAAGAGTTTGGAGGGACATGGGTCGGCAGGTGGGACTACATTGGGTTGGGATATCTGGTCGGCATGGACAGGGGTTGGACCAAAGGGTCTATTTTCGTGCTGTACATCTCTATGACTCTATAACTCTTTGTAAAGTTTTGTTTCATTGACTGATCTTTAGAGCAACTTTCCCTCTTCTTATCCTACCTTTCAAGGGCCCAAATTTAAAATCCCCTCTTTGAACCCATTCATCCAGAGTTTCATTCTTCTTAAAATTCACCACTTTGACTAAATTCTAATCACCCCCTTATAGCCATCATATTTAATGTGGCATCATAATAGGATCAGGCTTCTACTTACACCCTATCACCAGCGTATGGATGTCAAACGTAGACATCAACATTTAATAAAGATACTATAAGGATGAAATAAAAAAAAGAAAATGAATCAGTGTTTAAAATAAAGACACTTTTCTTCCAGGAATTCCTATCTTGCAGTTCTCTCCAAGGAGACTTGCATTTAACTCTTTTACCACTTTTATTTTTTTGTATCTCTTCTCGTGATCAATTAGATATCTAGCAGAGTTTACTATTCACAGCCAGATCTCCTTTCTCAACCACATTACACTCCTAATTCCAATGTTCGGATTATATCCTTGGTTAACAAATATGTTAAAGCATATTAGGCGCATGCAGGAAAGTGGAAAAAAGGCCACAATCAAATCAATCTTACCAAATGTCATAGTAACCTTTGAGCAGCCAAATGGCGTGGTCCTGCACTAAATGGTTTTTCAAAGATCAGTTCTGAGGCAAGGTCATTGACCTAAAACATTAACTTTTTTTCCCCTCCACCGATGTTGCTTGCTACAAAAAAGTGTACACAATATTTTCTGTTTTTAATATCATTTATTACTGTTTTTTAAGTAAAAGAAGAATGCTGACAAGATGGTAGTATGACACACTGTCCTCAACACCACTGAAGGCAGACTCCAACTCACCAAACTATCATCTCCATGACCATCCACAATCTCATCACCTCAGGTGATCTCCCACCCTCAGCCTCCAATCTCAGTCCCCCAAACCGCACCGCCTGGTTCTATCTCTTGCCAAAAATGCACAAAACCAACTGCCCCAATCGACCAATTGTCTCCGCCTGCTCCGCTCCACCTGAACATATCTCGGCTTATCTTTACTCCATCCTGTCCCCCTTGGTCCAGGAACTCCCTACATACGTTCGATACATCACCCATGCTTTCCACCTCCTCATGACTTCCAATTCCCCGGCTCCCAAAACCTCATCATGGACCTAGAGTCCCTCTATACCTGCATTCCCCATAAGGAAGGCCTAAAAGTCCTCAATTTCTTCCTCTTCCACCAACCTACCCAGGCCCCCTCCACCGATACTCTCATTCAATTGGCAGAACCGGTCTTTACCCTCAATGTCTCCTTTCAATCCTCCCACTTCATACAAACCAGATGGGTAGCTATGGGTATCCACATGGGTCCCAGCTACGCCTGCTTCTTTATAGGATGCGTGGAGCAATCCCTCTTCCACTTTTTCTGCCACTACATTGATGACTATATTGCCAATGCCACACGGTCTCGCATGGAGCTTGAACATTTATTCATCACACTAATAACTGCCACCCAGACCTCAAATTGGTTCATCTCCGACAGCTCCCTCCCCTTCCTGGATTCCTCTATTTCCATCTCCGGTGACTGATAACACACTGACATCTCCTCCAAACCCACTATTGCCACAGCTATCTTGACTACACCTCCTTACCGCCCTCTTCTGTAAAAATGCAATGCCCTACTCCCAATTTCTCCACCACTGTATTGCTCTCAGGTTGAACAATTTCTACTCCAGGACATCCCAGATGTCCACCTACTTCAAGGGCCATAATATTCTCTCCCCAGTGATCAATGGTGCTCTAAATCACATCTCCTCCATTTCCCACACTTCTGACCTCAAGCCCCAACCCCCCGACCCCAAAGACAGAATCTCCTGATCCTCCGCGACTTTCACCACCTAGTCAGACCCTACCACCGAAAATATATTTCCCTCCCTATCTGCATTCTATAGGGACCATTCCCTCCTCCACTTCCTCTTAGGATTAGTGGTGAGTGTGGACCTTTCTCCACTCCTGGCACCTTCCCCTACCACCATAAGAGGTGCAAAACTTGCTGCCAAACCTCCCCCCTCACCTCAGTCTTTGGCCCCCAAGGATAATTTCAAATCAGCAGAGATTTACTTGTACATCCTCCAACCTCATTTACACTAGTCCGGTGCTCTCTACGTTGGACAGACTAAATGCAATCTCATAGAATGGCTCAAGGAATATTTCTGGTCCATATGCATGAACCAACCCCACCTTCCCATGGCCATCTACTTCACTGCCCCCCCAAATAAGTACATATCCATTCTGGGCCTCCTCCACCACCTACAAAAGGCCACCCACAAACGGTAGGAGGAACACTTTCTGCTTTGGAGCTTACAGCCACACAGTGTGAACACTGTATTCACCAATTTCCAAATCTCCCCTCTCCCCATCCCATCCCAGACCCAACCCTCTGACTCAGATCCACCCTCTTGACCTGACCTACCTATCCATCTTACTTCCCACCTATCCGGTCCACTCTTCCCACTGATCTATCACTATCATCTCCCACCTCTTGCCTACCTTTCCCCTAGCCTCTCCCCATTTATCTTTCAATCCCTTTTTCCCTCTGAAGGGTCCTGCTTGAAATGTCGACTCTCTTGCTCCTTGGATGCTGCTCGACCTGCTGTGCCTTTTCCAGCGCCATGCTTTATCATCAAAGAAGAATGCCAGACATTATGGTGGTAACACTAAGAGATAAATTCACTACTCATGCTTTCATAGTGATTTTCTATCCCAGTTAGCAGACAGACCACTGATATAGCATCATTTGCAAAACAATATTTGAGACAATCTAGCACTTCCTCCATACAGAGCATACATTGTTCCCAGCAATCACTTGCTAATAAGTATGCTTGTCCACCTATAAAATTCCATGTCACTGATCATGGATTCTGTTGGTCTTTGTGTAACCGATAATCTTAGATCCACATCTCTCACCACATATTTGGCAGGGGTTTCCACCAAGCAGAAATGGTCCTTGGCCTTGAGAACATTGGTGTTCCTTTCTCTGGTTCCCTTTCTGTACTTGCTCTAGCCAACAGGTGTGCTCGAAGAATTGTGTCCCTTCGTACAGGAGTTTCCTCGAAGTTAACTTCTTCTGAATGAGGGTCTCCTATGCCTTGATATCTGTCTTGCATTTCTTGAAAGAAACAAATCTTAAGGGAGTCGTTGAAACATTTCCTTTGTCCTCTGGCATGAGTGCTTTGCTACAGCTGAGAGAAGATTAACTTTGTTAGATGGAACTCAGGCACCCTTAACCAAGTCAGCTGGGCTGGCATATGCTTTTGTATGGCAGTGGCTTGGGCTATTAGCTGCTCCAACAATACTTTTGTGAGCATGCCTGTTCTCCCACCTGATGCAGCAAATCCATCTCAAAAAAGTGTTAATTGTACTTCGCAAGGGTCTTCGGGTAGCATCCATACGTAGTCTAAGTTTCAAGCCAAATGGATGAGTTAGAAAGATGATTGCTTTAAAAGAAGTGAAGCTAAGTATGCTAAAAGCTTAGAACAGGTTTAGCACACTAAAATCAGGGAATTTCTTCCACTTTTGGGTTCAATTCACTTCCTTGTAAGAGTTGACACATTTGATTTCTCTTAATGGGTGCAATGAGAACTTGGTGTGTAGGGGAAGTGTAGAGTAAATGTACTGAGTTCGACAAAGCAGCTATGAAAAATAAAAGGACAAGGGGTAAGGTCTCAGAAATAGAAATTGCTAGAGAAACTCAGCAGGTCTGTCACCATTTATAGAGAGAAAGCAGGCATTTTGGGTCCGATGACCATTCACAGAGTCATGAAGATTCACAAGGACAGAACTTCAGTCCAACCGATCCATGCTGACCAAGTTTCCCCAAACTAAAGTAGTCCCATTTGTCTATATCTGGCCCATATCACTCTAAACCTTCCCTATTCATGATTATTCCTGCCCAAATATGTTTTAAGTTGTAACTGTACCTGCATCTACTTTGAGGTGATGTGTGCATTCAGGACCATTATGCGCACAACTTATCTATAATAACTGAATAATTTACTATGTCAGTACAATGAAAATCACTAATGAGCACAGACTCAATTAACATGCTTACCACAATAGCTGTAACAAGCATATACAAATGTTGTGGAGTGGAAATTGATAAAAAGACTGATCAAAGTACAATATTCATACAAAACCACCCTTAGCTTTTGACATCACATAAGGAAGCCAGATTTATGTTTATATGACATATTTCAAAACCTCAGGACATTCTAAAGTGTTTACAAATAATTAAGTACTTTTTAAATGTAGCCACTGTTGTGATGTAGAAAACTCGACAGCTAATTCACACAGAAAAGTTCTTCAAAGAGCATCATTACGAAAATTGAGTCTTCTCCGCCATTTATTAAAATCATATCTGACTGTCATCTTAAAGCTACATTCCTGCCAAAATTCCAATAGTTTTTCAACCCGTAACTTGCTCAAAATCTATACTTTTGTCTCAAAATATTCAGACTCGTCTTCCAGCATCTTTTCAGGAAGAGAGTTTTAAAGGCCGATGACCCTCTTTGAGAAAATATGTCACCTCATCTGTTTTAAATTCCTCAAAACTGATAGCAACTGGGTAAAAAGTGGCATTAATCTTGATAATAAGAGTGAAGGTGTCAAGACCTGAAATGATGATAAACCTCAACATGTTGTTGCTGAAGAGCTGTCGACATGAGCTAAAACCCCAAAGGGACGCCTCCAAGTTCATCCATTAAACAAACTCGCTATCAGGTGACACAAACCTTGTTGGCACCTCAAGCCCGTACAAACCAGTGGCCCCCACAACAAATGGCGGCGGCGACGACCTGCGGCCTAGGGTGATGGTGCATTACCTTGATCTTGTTGAGGACGCCGCTATTCTCCAGGGTTTGCACCAGTAAGTCCCGCAACTCCGTGTCTTCCTCTGCCGACATTTTACCAAGACAACCGTCCAAGCTTCGCTAGTGCTCCATTCACAGCGGCATTTTGACAATGTCAAGTTTTCTTTAGAATATGTGCAGAATCGGCCGCAATATTTTCTAAATAATCGTTGGCGCGTGCGTGTTAAATAAAAGAATGTTGTTGACGTTTGAGGCGGTTTGACGAAATGTAAGGCGCGAATGGAGCGCTAACTGTCTGTTAAACGGAGCGCGCGAGTAGCGCTCTGGGCGGCGGTTCGGCGAATGCGGGAATATAGCAGAAGTTTACAGTCTGATGTAACTGAAATGATATATTGAAAAAGACCTAAAGTATTTGTTCAGTCTCTCATCTTTTAGAACAGGCATGTTGGTTTCAGTTCTTTCATGTGCATATACCAGAACTTTCTCAAAGTTACATTCTCAAGTGAACTTTAACAATAGGTGCCATGTTGGCCCAGATAAGGCATTGAAGGTGTGAGGTGCCCTGTCTGAGGCTGTCCAGCCCTAATGTTCAGACTGATTCTAATCTAAAAAAATTTTACAGAATCGTACATGGATTCATATGATCTTATACTCCACAACTACCTAATGAAGAACAAGCGCTCCGAAAGCTAGTGCTTTCAAATAAACCTGCTGGATTATAAGCTGGTGTTGTGTGATTTTTAACTTCATTTTATCTAACACTCTATGACTCAATAACTACATCAAAAACCTCTTAAGAAATTTTGCCTCTATAGTTTCTTGAACATTTCCATGTAAAGAGCAAGGCTGTGCAAATCTCTTAGTAATTCTTGTTGCAGTTTGAGTTCTGCAAATTTGAAGATATTAAGTTCACTTTGAAAACAAAGTTCTTCCGGGAGTTTAATCTATAACTTATTTTCAATTTAAATTAATGGATTGTGTCAAATTTGATTACTGTATGTGATTGAAATGTTGCACAAAAATGTATAATTTATCATGACATTAAGTGCTGTGTATATATGGTAATAAAGAAATAGTATTAAAGATGTGTGTTCAGGTTAGTTTTTGCATTGTGTTGCAATAGACTGAAAACAAATTTGAGAGGGGAGACAAAGCTATTAATTTTTTTACTAAAAAGATTCTGCTTGACGTGTTGATTGATAATTATAACTTGGTCTCAGGTCATATTTTTCAATGTATTTATAAATAGCATTTTTCAAAACCCTTTAAAAGTATTCTGCTTTAAGAAAATGTTTAATAACTTAAATAACTAATTTAGTCAGGGTAAATGACTAAATTAAATTATACCAATGAATACCACATGCAAACACTCCAGGAAGCAATATGGCAGATTGTACATTTGCAAATATATTCTTTCTGGAACAGAAATATATCATGGGTACCTTCATTTTTTTTTTAGAACATTCTTTCAGGTACTTTTAAATTGTTTAAAATTTTCTTCAGACCTTTTTACCTGAAAAGTGCAGAAAAGCAAACATTGGACTTGCAATGGACGTAATGGTGCACAAACTTGAATTATAAAAAGCAGAGCTTTACCGCAGAAAAGAGCTAGTTAAACAATAAATGCAAAATATTTTGATCCTGCAATTACTCATTTTATTAATTATTTATCAACAAAATCGTAAGACAAGATGTGGAATTATGTTGCTTTCTGAAGGCCAGGAGAATTTGTTTCAGGAATATAACGGAACCAGTACCTACAGTGATAAAAACATTTTTTTCTTTCATGGATACAAAGTTTATCCAAATACATGGACAAGTATAAAAATTCCCACATCTTGAAGGAATAAGAGAGTACGCCCATAGGAATAGCTGGTAAAATAGAAAACAAAATATGTAGAATTTAAAAAGTGGCTTCAACTACAATGTAAGAGTGAGAAAGTATGCATGAGGGTGAAATGCATGCTTTGTTCATTAACTGGAACTTATGTAACTAATGCTATTCTGTACAGAGTGTAATACACTGTAACCTCTATAGAGTGGTAGGATTGTGACCAAAACATTTCTGGATTTCAGAATTATCTGGATTATAGAACGATATTGTCACAGCATGTAGCACGGAAACAGACCCTTCAGTTGAACTCGTCCATGAATGTTTAACCATGTAAGAGAACTGGAAAACACAACAGATATAAATATTTACCTGTTGGATGAGTGATTGAAACAAATAACATTTCACTTATACAAATTGCATCCTCCACATTTCTACTCTCAAGGAACAAATCAAAATTAGTTTCTTGGGTGCACTCAAACATTTCTGAGTGACTGGTGTTTCCAAACTATGTTGATTTTTCTCACAGTTAATAAAGAAGGTTGTTATGTAGTAAGCAAAGTAACATTGTTACATATCCATTTCTTCAGTTGCACTTAGGATTTATAGTCATAGAATCGTACAGCACAGAGGAGGTCCCCTAGTCCATCGTCTGTACTGCCAAAGTATACTTGCCGTATTACACTTACACTTTGAATTTTATGACAAGTACTTTTTAAAAGTTGTGATATTTTCCTCCTCAAGTACCCTCCCAGGAAGCACATTTCAGAGTCCAACCACTCTCTGAGTCAAAAGATTTTCCTGAAATCTCCTCTAAACCTCTTGCCTTTCACTTTAAAATGATGTCCCCCTTTTATTGACCCTTCAACTAAGGGGGACAGTGCTTTATATTCACCCTGTCCATGCCCCCTCAACTTTATACACTTCAGATCATGTCCCCCTCAGCCTTCTCTGCTGATCCATTCTTTTGCTTTCTGGCATTCACTGAGCTCATGCCACAAATAATGAATCACAAAATATCCAGTCACAATAGTGATTTGTTCAGGACTGTAACATAATTAAAGAACTGTGACAAGGTTATAAAGCTTAAACAACATTGAAATTGTCAATGCACTAGAGGCTGGCCTGATTGATCATATATGTGAGTAACACAGGGGGAAGATTCTGCACTTTACTGCCAATGATCTCAGCTTTTTGCCAGGAATAGCCTTGCAAAATTAGCCCTCAGATATTCTGAGGTCACAGCTTTTGAAATGTTGATGTTTTGATGCAGAAACAGGATACTGATTGTGGATGATCAGCCATGATCATAATGAATGGTGGTGCTGGCTCGAAGGGCCAAATGGCCTATTCCTGCACCTATTGTCTATTTTGTCCACTTTACACATTGTTCAGGAAGTGTCTGCAATCAGAGCTACAATTGTAACATTTTAACAATGGTGGAATGAAAAGGAAAAATACAAGTATTAGAAATGCCAAGTATGAAGTTCCAGAGAAAGACAGGGCCAATGGGACAGAATTATAATCATTAAGATGTACAGCATGGAAACAGACCTTTCAGTCCAACTCATCCATGCCAATCAGATATCCTAACCCAATCTAATCCCACCTGCCAGCACCTGGCTCATAGCCCTCCAAACCCTTCCTGTTCATTTACCCATCCAAATACCTTTTAAATGTTGCAATTGTACCAGCCTCCACCATTTCCTCTGACAGCTCATTTCATATGCTTACCACCCTTTGCATGAAAAATTGCCCCTTAGATCTCTTTTGTATATTTCCCCTCTCACCCTAAACCTATGCCCTTTAGTTCTGGACTTCCCTACGCCAGGAAAAAGACTTTGCTTATTTATCTTGTCTATGCCCATGATTTTATAAACCTCTATAAGATCACCCCTCAGCTTCCAACGCTCCAGGGAAAATAGCCATAACCTCCCTATAGCTCAAATCCTCCAACCCTGGCAACATCCTTGTAAATCTTTTCTGAACCCTTACAAGTTTCACAATATCTTTCCTATAGGAATGAGACCAGAACCACATGCAATATTCCAAGTGGCCTAACCAATGTCCTGTACCGCCGCAACATGACCTCCCAACTCCTGTACTCAATACTCTAACCAATAAAGGAAAGCATACCAAATGCCTTCTTCACTGTCCTATCTACCTGCTACTCCGCTTTCAAGGAACTATGACCCTACACTCCAAGGTGTCTTTGTTCAGCAACACTCCCTAGGACTTTACCATTAAGTGTATAAGTCCTGCCAAGATTTGCTTTCCCAAAATGCAGCACCTCACATGTATCTAAATGAAACTCCATCTGCCACTCCGCAGCCTATTGGCCCATCTGATCAAGATCCCGTTGTACTCTGAGTTAACCTTCTTCATTGTCCACTACACCTCCAATTTTGGTGTCATCTGCTAACTTACTAACTATACCTCTTATGCTCACATCCAAATCATTTATATAAAGCTTTTGATAAAGTCCAACATAGGAGGTTAGTGAGCAAAATTAGGGCGCATGGTATTGGGGGCAAAGTACTGACTTGGATTGAAAGTTGGTTGGCTGACAGGAAACAAAGAGTAGTGATAAACGGTTCCATTTCGGAATGGCAGGCAGTGACCAGTGGGGTGCCGCTGGGATCAGTGCTGGGACTGCAGCTTTTTACAATATATATTAATGATATAGAAGATGGTATTAGTAATAACATAACAAGAGGGATTGAGTATAGAAGCAAAGAGGTTCTTCTGCAGCTGTACACGGTCCTGGTGAGACCACTCCTGGAGTACTGTGTGCAGTTATGGTCTCCAAATTTGAGGAAAAACATTCTGGCTATTGAGGGAGTGCAACATAGGTTCATGAGGTCAATTCCTGGAATGGCGGGACTACCTTACGCTGAAAGACTGGAGTGACTGGGCTTGTATACCCTTGAGTTTAGAAGACTGAGAGGGGATCTGATTGAGACATATAAGATTATTAAAGGATTGGACGCTCGGGAGGCAGGTAACATGTTTCTGCTGATGGGTGAGTGCCGAATCAGAGGAGACAGCTTAAAAATACAGGGGTATACCATTTAGGACAGAGATGAGGAGAAACTTCTTCACCCAGAGAGTGGTGGCTGTGTGGAATGCTCTGCCCCAGAGGGCAGTGGAGGCCCAGTCTCTGGATTCATTTAAGAAAGAGTTGGATAGAGCTCTCAAGGATAGTGGAATCAAGGGTTATGGAGATAAGGCAGGAACAGGATACTGATTTAGGATGATCATCCAAACTCAATCTCTCTCACATTCTGAAGGATGATTTTGATTCTGTTTATGCACCACTACTTACCCTTCCCTGCAATACATTGGGAATATTCAAGCATTCTCCATCTTTCTCACATTTTATTTCAATTCTTTCTACTTCATTTCCTCACCCAGCCAGTGAAATGACAAATTTGACAAGCCTGTTCTCAATTTTATATTGTTTAGAATCAATGGATATGGCTTTTAATAGATTGAGATTAGATTCCAAAATTCAATTTAACTTTAAGCAAAAGACACAATGCCTAAATATGAAACCATTTTCAGGTACAAATAGGTTTAATCAATACAAGAAATGGCATTTAACCAGACAGTGCACTCAGCTGTTCCACAATAGAGTATCAATTCTCAGCCGGCTGAGGTATAATGTCTCTTCTTACTGCATACATAGCTCTGGAAAAATAGACCTTATTAACGTTGTCTACCGCACAATCCATAGCATGATCAGAAATATAGTTGAATCCTGATATGTCCAGGCATTTCACCATCAGTTTATTAATTGGCTAGCTGCAGCATACACAGTATATGGATAATTCATAGTTAATCTGCATTGGCTCAGTAATGTATGGCAAATTTGATTAGTTTCTTGAAGTAATTGTCATCTACTGACAGCATCTGCAGTACTGTGTTTTTATTGCACTGTTACAATCTGCTGTGAAACATGCCAAATCTTCCCCAATCCAAAGGTTTTGGATCCAATTCAGACCTTCATAGAATTATCCAAGTTGAGATCAGCAACTCAACATTGACTCAGGATTTAGTTTGGAGCGTATATGCCTTAACAACTTATAAAACAAAGTCCTTGGAAGAGTTGTACTTCAAGTCATAGCACAGAATTTCAAATAACCCATAACCATGTACTTGTGCATATTCCTTTAAAAAAAATTCAGCAATATTTTTATGATATAGTGAGACACAAAAAGAGGTGTAATTTTGAACTATGACTTTATTGATCTATCAGCACAAATGCAAGGCCAGTAAGTGCAGTTGCACTTTATTGAAACACAAAATATTTGATATAAACATCATTTGTCGCACCTAGAGATGAATACTTGCATTCAAGTATTTTCTATGCCTAAAAAGGGTGTTGGTATTCAAGTATCCGATTTTTGGATTGAGAGTTTCCAACTGCTTTAAAGAAAGGTCAAATTATATTGGACAGGTATGAACATAGAGTTCAACAAACTGATTAATTTATAAAAGGATTCCTTTAACAACGAAAAGTCAGTTAATGAACTCTTTTGTATTGCAATGCGGACTAAACAAATTTTAATTCAAATATCTGTAATCCACAATTTCCTAACTCCAGAGATCAGCCACATAAAACAACAAGGAGCTTTCAGAAAGAGTCTGTCAAAAGACTAAATGTATGTTTCATCTGAAAAGATCTTTAATCCAATTGGTAACAGCCTAAAGCAAGTTCCAACAATCTTTAGAAACAACTTAACCAAGTAATTATTTAAAAAAATACAAATTTTCAAAAGTGTGATAAATAAACTTTAATTACATTCATTTCACAAGAATTTTTTCCAACAGTAGCTAGGACAATACTTTTAACTCTCTGTTGCATGGCTGATTTATGCTGTGGTCTGTGCGTTCGTAAATATTCATTCCTCAGCCCCAAAAGAAAATACTTTTATGTTTCAATCTATTGAGAAGAATTTCACAACAAAGAGTGGAACTGGAACAGGAAATTGTTTGCTTATTTTTTCAAGAAGAAAAGGAAAACTCCCCTTTCCCAAATCTGCGCAAGAATAATTTCTCCAGCACTAGACATAGCAACATTGAGCCATTTACAGCCAGACCTTTATTTTCATACCAATAATATCACTTACATTCCAATAAATTACAACTGACAAAATTTGCACTCTGTTGTCAAAATCCAGCTCCCTCCCACCCCCGCACACCTACTAACCCGATCGTGTTACTCCCACTTCGCCTCCCATAAAGGAAACACACACTAATTCCCTCAACAACTTGTAGTAAAGGAGCTAATGACCTCAAAACAAGAGATGTTTGACAACATAAATCATAAGAGAGTTGCAACTACTCAGTATGATCGCCATTGGTTACCAGCTCACATTTACTCTCGTTGCAACAGAAGGTTTTTGTTTACCCTGCTAAAATAGCTTTTAGTTACACCATCTGCAGCCAGGCTGTTCTAGAAATGATAATGACAAGAATATTTGGTATAGGGTTTTGGGAAATCACCATTATTTGAAGATACTTTATAGCATAAAAGATTATGATCTGTAATATGTTGTGTTGAAATATTATACTGATTTCATTCCTCTCCTCCAATTTCAGCTGCCAATTAACTACTTATTTATTGGTGGCATGTGAATGCATTGGTCAAAAACAGTAAGCAAAATAATTTCAATTTTTCGTTTTCACAGAAGAGACAAAACAATTATCTACAGGAACTGAAAATAAGACATATTGACAATTATACATGCATTTGACCAGTGTTGTGTCTTAGCTAACGATCACTAGAGCTAGTTGCAGTTTGTTAACGCTAAGGGGAAATAATCACCATATGTACAGAAAATAACACGTACATTTCAATCGGTCCTTATCTGAACTTGCACATTCCACTGAATTTCTGGTTGGTAAGAAAGAACAAAAGTGCAATTAATTTTTACCATTGCTTAAGAAATATTAAAAGCAATTTCTAGAATAGGTCCAAGAATATTAACATCTATATGCACAGATTTTAGAATTTATAGCCATTAACATCGATTGTTTAAAAACGTGATCAAGCAATTTTGCACTATACTGCTTCACCTGCAAATCAAAATGTTTTCAGCATATTTTCGCAGACATCAATCAGATACTGACAATGCACCAAAGACACAGCCAAATCTCACTTCATATACAATAACTGGAATTGCTTTCTAAGATCTTCCTAAAGCTTCATCATATATCAGAACTTTAGATGGATGCACATGCAATTATTCTGTTGCAAAGACACTACTAATTAGGAATGTCAGCGCTTGTGTTGCGGCTTCCATATTTGTGATGGATGATCAGTAGTACGACTCCCAGAAAGAAGCAGATAGAACCAACAGTGATGTACGCAATCCCAAGGAATGGATTCTTTCCTCCCATCCAAGAAATAGTGCTCAAGATCATCCTTTTTCGCCCATCAAAGCTGCGCACTGGATAATCTGAACGGTTTAGTATAGGAAGACTAGTACTTAACTTAAATCTTACACTTCTTGATCATTGATTTATTTTTTCTAGATTAATTTTCAAGAATGCTTATTTAATCCCCCTTTTGTTCAGTTACTTCTGAACACATTAAATCCCAATGAGACCAAAAGTCACCTCACATTCTTACACTGACAGCACATATTGAACTGCTCAGCTATGATGAAATATGGGGTTATATCATCATCAGGCTGGTTTTCTCTGTGAGGAAGTGCCTAAACTTTACTATTTGGAAAGTATCAAATCTGAACCAATCCTACACTGGCTCAAAAGGTACTTCCCAGCAATGATCACAGAGATTAGAAGGGGGCATCCTGTCTCAGTCAACTGCAAAAGTCCAACAAATCAGCTAATTCAGCTCAGACCTGGGATCAAACCAGATAACATTTAATGAAGTAGCATTTTGAGTGTTCATACATTATTTCATGGCACAGTCCAATTTTCAAAATTGATTACACTATTTATTCAATTATAGATTAATTTCCACCTGCTGGAGGAAATAAGAGAGCAATTTTAACTTTCATTTAAAATTAGAATTGGATTTCACATTCTAGCTGTTCTGACTAGGTAATTTGGTATGTTACACCATTTATAAATTGTAATCATACTTTAATACATTGCACACTCTTTGCACTTTTCTCAATACTGTAATCTTACACAATAAAGGGTAACATTCTCTTGACCATTTTCACTTTTATATACGAGTCCAGGTAGTAGATATATTTTTTTGTAACGCTTCAGTTGGGGTGAGCAAAACTTTCATTAGCTCAAAACAAATCTTTTACAACTTCTTTGTCAATCTAATCTTTTTATACTACTCCAGAAAATGCTGTGCAATTATAATGGCTGACATAAAGGAAGAATTTCAAATATTAGATGGAACATTCATTACTTGTCTGGACAAATGTGGTTTCAACTGCACAACCAAATTGACAAAACAGAACAGAACAGCTCACTTGATTGGCACCACATCTTCCAACATTCACTCCTTCCATCAACGATGTACACTATCAACAGTATGTACCGTCTATAAGGTGCACTATAGCAATTTATCATAGATCTTTAGACAGCACCTGTCACTTTCACTTAGACGGACAAGGAAAGCAGATATATGAAAACACCACCACCTGCATGGTTCCCTCCAAGCCACTCACCATACTGACTGAGAAATAGAATTGCTATTTCCTCAGTGTTGCTGGATCAAAATGCAGGAAATCAGTTCCTTGTTAGTCTATCTACAGCAAATGGACTGCAGTGGTTCAAGGAGGAGCCTGACCACCATTTTCTCAAGGGCAGTTTGGGATGGGCAATAGATTTGGCCCAGTCAGCGATGCCCACATCCCATAAATTATTTTTTTTTTAAAATTTGAGACCAATTACTTGACAGCTCAAACAGATCTAATAAAATGAAAAGATAAGCCATATTTGTTATCTTGTCACAGAATGAAAATTTTCCTGATGCCATTAGAGAAAATTGCATGCAAACTGTAATATTTCCTTCTTTCCACAATTCAGATGTGCAAACAGGATAATTGGTACAGTAATTTACAAAATTGATCTGTTGCTGATTTCATAGTTGAGATTATGTCACTGTACAAGCAGAGACATATTAGATTAGATTACATTACAGTGTGGAAACAGCCCCTTCGGCCCAACAAGTCCACACCGACCCTCCGAAGCGCAACCCACCCACACCCCATTTACCCCTATACCTAACACTACGGGCAATTTAGCATGGCCAATTCACCTGACCTGCACATCTTTGGATTGTGGGAGGAAACCGGAGCACCCGGGGGAAACCCACGCAGACACGGGGAGAATGACTGTGTGGAGTTTGCACAGTCACCTGAGGCAGGAATTGAACCCGGGTCTCAGGCGCTATGAGGCAGCAGTGCTAACCACTGTGCCACCGTGCCGCCCACTCTTCAAGTATAAAATGCAAAACCAACTGTAACTTTAAGCAGGCTGACTTGCAGAATAAATTCACATTTTATCTCTTATGATCAATTAAATCTGAACTGCCTTTCCTCTAGATACCTAACTAATATAGTTTTACTGCTTAAGTATTTGCAGGTCTAATAGTTGTTGATGCAACATCTATATTCATTTCATTCCCATTTACAGCATAATGCAATTAGAAAAGTGAAAAGATAGGTACGCAAATGAGCCAATATGCAGTTTATACAAAAGGATAGCAGGTATTATTTGGCCGATAGCTGCAAACATTTGATTGTAGCAAGAAAGTAAACTCATGTACACTGCACCACCGTATGGGCGGCACGGTGGTTAGCACTGTTGCCTCACAGCGCCAGAGACCCGGGTTCAATTCCCGCCTCAGGCGACTAACTGTGGAGTTTGCACGTTCTCCCCGTGTCTGCGTGGGTTTCCTCCGGGTGCTCCGGTTTCCTCCCACAGTCCAAAGATGTGCAGGTCAGGTGAATTGGCCATGCTAAATTGCCCGTAGTGTTAGGTATAGGGGTAAATGTAGGGGTATGGGTGGGTTGCGCTTCGGCGGGTCGGTGTGGACTTGTTGGGCAGAAGGGCCTGTTTCCACACTGTAATGTAATGTAAAAAATGTAATATAAAATGTAATACTTTCCGAACAAACACGAATCAGTACTTCAAGCACAGTACTTCATTAAGACTTCAAAAGGCAAATTAAAATGATAAACGGGCAGCATGTTTAGTTTTTAGCACTTTTAGTAAAAAGGATACTGTATGTAATGTGCAATGTATAATTTCCCTGTTGTAATGTAGGAGTCAACACATCCTTTTTCTCAATAAGCCTGTACAGCTTGCGAAAGGTGGGTAAAGCTGCAGTACGCATCCACACAATGAAATCTTCATTGATGAATCCATTGTTGTCCTTATCAGTTGGATCCAGCTCATACACTGGCTTTGGCCAGTTCACAGGTTTCGCAGTGTCTGTAATATAAGAACAAAGAAAATTACTGCATAGGAACAGGCCCTTTGGCCCTCTAAGCCTGCGACAATCCAGATACTCTATCTAAACCTGTCGCCTATTTTCTAAGGATCTGTACTCCTTTGATCTCTGCTCATTCATGTATCGGTCTAGATACATCTTAAATGGCACTATTGTGCCCGCGTCGACCACCTCTGCTGACAATGCATTACAAGCACTACCCATCTTCTGCGTAAAGAACCTTTCACGCATACCTCTCAAACTTTCCCCCTTTCACCTTGAACTCGTGACCCCTAGTAATTGAGTCCCCCACTCTGAGAAAAATGTTCTTGCTATCCACCCTGTCTATACCTCTCATGATTTTGTAGACCTCAATCAAGTCCCCCCTCAACCTCTGTATTTCTAATGAAAACAATCCTAATCTAATCAACCCCCCTTCATAGCTACTGCCTTGCATACAAGGCAACATCCTGGTAAACCCCCTCTGCATCCTCTCCAAAGCATCCACATCGTTTTGGTAATGTGGCAACCAGAACTGTACACAGCATTTCAAATGTGGCCAAACCAAAGTCCAAAATATACCATGATATTACCTTTAACTTAACCAGTTCCACCAGAGAACTCTTGAATTATGAAAAGGTCTTCTGGAAAATTTTGAAAGATTGAGATAGTTGTAGATGAAAGATATCTGAATTTAACCTGAAGTTTATCTATTCAAAATGCTATTTATTTTTATTTTGAAACTGATTTTACAATTTCTATACCTATTTTAATATTCTAAAAGGAAGCCCAGCCAGTTCTGAAGAGGAGTAACACTGGACTCAAACTTCAACTCTCTCTCTCTCTCTCCACAGATGCTGCCAGACTTGCTCATTTCTGCAGCATTTTCTGTTTTTAAACTCAGTCCTCATGTTGGTCATACACCAAAGACATTTGTTTCAGTTTGAACACGTGAAACTTGCCTTATATCATAGCTTAGGTAGAAATAGTGTTCCACAACGTCATTATTCATTAATTCTGGGGTCAGTTAGCTCAGTTGGCTGGACAGCTGGTTTGCAATGCACAGTCACTGTGGGTTTAATTCCCACACCAGCTAAGGTTACCTTGAAGGATTTGCCTTCTCAACCTCTCTCCTCACCTAAGTCATGGTGACCTTCAGATTAAACCATCAGTCATCTCTCCCTCGAAAAAGAGAGCAGTCTTATGGTCTGGTAGAACTATGACAACTTTACCTTTTACTCATTAAAGTAGAAATTCAACTTTTATTCAATTTCTTCCAAGACTGGACAGCCCACATTTGTCCAATTATTAACCCTACTGCAATATGAATTGGACAATTAGTCAGAGTCATACAGCATGGTAACAGACCCTTCGATCCAACCAGTCCATGCCAACCATAATCCCAAGTTAACCTATCCGACTGACATGTGCTTTGCCCATATCCCTCTTAACATTTATTTGTGTACTTATCTAAACGTCTTTAAAAAGTTGTTAACTCTATCTGCATTCACCACTTCCTCTGGAAGTTCATTCCACACACAAACCACTCTGTTTAAAAATGTTTTTACCCCTTATGCCTTTTTCAAAAATATTTCTCCTCTCACTTTAAAAATATGCCCTCAATTTGAATTCCCCAAACATAGCAAGAACACCTTTGCTATTCACCTTATCTATACCCCTCTTGATTTTATAAACCTCAAAGGTCACCCCTCAACCTCTTACATTCCAGTGAAAAAGGACCCAGTTAATTCAGCCTCTCCCTATAACTCGAACCTTCCATTCCTGGCAACATCCTGATAAATGTTTCTGAACTCACTCCAGGTTAATTATATCCTTCCTGTAACAGGGAAACCAGAACTTGTCGCTGTACTCCAGAAGAGGCCTCACTACATAACATCCCAATTCATATAGTTTAACATCTGAGCAATGAAGACAAGCATGTTAAATGCCTTCTTAACCACCCTGTCTACATGTGACACAAACTTCAAAGAATTATGTACCTGAACCTCTACGTTTTTCTATTCTACAACACTACTCAAGTCCTTTTTTTTTATTGTCTCCATTTGTTTTACCAAAATCCAATACCTCACATTTATCCAAATTAAACTCTAACTGCCATTTGTCAGCCCATTGACCCAATTGATCAAGATCTCTTTGTAATCTTAGATAACCTTCTTCACAACCCACTCTACCATTTCAAATGGTGATGTCATTTGCAAACCTACTAAACTTGCCTTATATATGATTTAGGTGGGAATATAGATCTACTGAGATGTAATAACTATAAGAAATCTAGAAGTAAGCCTGCGACCTTAGGAGCAGCTGCAAGATCCACATTACTCTCAGTCTATCATTTCAAGCACATCAATAGGTGACGCAGTTTCGACACTCAACAGAATATTCCTTAATGTATTACTGCGGTATTTCTGTTCCACACATTTGCTAATCTAATGCTAATTTTCTTATTCAGCAGACTTTTTTGCACAGTATACTCATCTACTAAAATTGCAATTAAATCCAACCAATTTACCGTCAGAGACCAAATACCCCAACCTGGAAAAGGTATACTTACTCCACCATACTGTTATAACTCTGATTTCTTAACTATAGGTGACCCATATAGTTTTTCTCAAAGAGTATTTAAATATATTAATTGCAAAGTTAAGGCATTCAAGAAAACAGGGGCACAACTTTTTACCAACTCAGATAATTTCCAGCATAGAATTTACATTAAAAAAAACCTTATACTGATTCAAAGATATAATCCAATGTTGAAATTAAGGTACCTTTAAAAATGGTTGATAAATTGGAATCCCCAGTTGGGTTCCTGAACTTGACATTCTTATCTGTCCACCATGCAATGCCTTTTTTAATCAATGGAATCGCACTTTGAGTGCCATTGTCAATGTAGTACAGTATCAAAGTATCTAAATGAAAAATCAAAGAACCAAGAAATTAATAGGTGAGGGGGTAAGACAGAGGTGAGAGCACAACAAAAGCCAATTCAAATTTATTTCATGAGATTTTGAAAACACATTATGGAATAAAGACTAGATAAAGCTTGCTCTCAATAACTCAGTGGATAAATGCACCTTGTAGAAAAGAACAGTCAGGCTAGGTGGATTCTTTGCTCCACCATGAGCAGGTACCAGGGGTGTGGAATGACCACTGCTGCTGCCCTTAGGCATCAAAATAAGAAAAGAAGTCAGCTAAGAATTAGGGATGTTTAAAAGTGATCCTTGATGGAAGTTGATTTGCATTATGTCAGTGTTGGACTTAACTGTGATTTCATTGGTCAATTTTTCAGCAAGATTCACCATCTAGCCTGTCCCATGAATCAAGAGAGAGCGAGAGCGAGAAAAATGAGGTGGGAGGATGTGGAAGATGGCATGGAAGCCTCTGCGATAGAGGGGGAGCTACCTAGTTGCCGGTGGTTTTCCAGGCGGGCATACTGGAGACTAGCAATGAATGAAAAAGCATTTACGCTGTACCACTAATCAGCGGTCTTTGTTTGCTGAGTTTCTAGAAAACGCTTAGAGCAGCTTAAGTTATTGGATCACCCTCCCACCTCAAGTGAAAGTGGAAGCGGAAGCGTTGGAGCTAGGGACTGATTACTTAGAAATCTCCCAGCCCATTAGCTTTCCGGTGCTCTCCATAGGAACTGCCTGACACACTGAATGTTTCTAGTACTTATTTTTATTTCAGATTTCAGATACAGATGCACAATCCTTTATCAGAAATCCTTAGGGCGTTATTTTTCAGAATTTTTCAGGTTTCAGAATAAATGACATTTTCACAGTGAAATAAAAAAATCACCTAACAGCAGACGCACATGTGAATAGTACGAGCACTGAGACTCAATTGACACCTGCCAATGCTGGGCCATGCTGCCACCTCACATCTGAGTGACGTGGTTTGAGTGGGTGTGGAGGTGGGTCACCTGTATCCTAAATGATGCTCCACACTCCACAAGAAACATTCGGAATTTGGAAGCTTTTCAGATTTTGGAATTTCGGACAAAGAATTGTGTACCTGTATTTTGTTTTTGAAAAACAGTATGTATTCCTCTATTATCACTTAAAATATTTCAAACATACAAATCAGTAATACACACAGAACATGTAGAACAGGAGTGACTGATTGAAATAAGTCAAAGAATATTAGCAAGATTCATTGACAAGTGATGCAATGGAATGGGAGAGAGGATACACAAACAGAAAAGAATTAGTGACAAGAGATGTATGTCATTCTTACTTAAGGCCATCAGCAAAATTACACTAATTGAATTATTTACAATTTCTTAATTGTCAATAACCTGAATGCCATTGCTCATTTCTTAAAACAAATCATTGGCTGAATAGTATAATGATTTGGAACAAACACTAACTGAATAAAATATGTTCATTGCATTAATTGAGAATTGAATAGTTTCCTTATTTTGATTGGAGGTACCAACACACTCAACTTGGGAGTATGTACCAGCAATTTGCCCCACGGCTCTGTATGAGGTCTTTGAATGGCACTTCTGAGATATACCCTCACTGACACTCTACCTTCATTCTAAGTGACTTTCTTCCACAGGGAGGTTAAATATGTCTGAGTATTTGTTGTCTTGGTACATTGTGCCACCAGGCTAACAAATATTTTTACAAAGTAGTATTCTTTCTAACACACAGAGGTGATGTACATTCACAGACTGTTCCAAATCAAAGCATGTTGTATATAAGCTATGCAATCTGATTTTTAATTTACTTACACAGAAAAGGTGCTTACATACCATTAAACAGACTGTTTGCAATCGCTCCACAAGGGGCAATAGGTAATCCATCAGACATTCGATATGGGTCACACTCTTTGCTTGGATCCTGAGTGGGTAGAGAACAAAGATTTAAGATTGTAGTACTGAAAAAACAAAAAGATTTTTGTATGAAGGATGCTGAAAAAGCCTCACCTAGATATTGGTTGTAAATGGATATTGAAATGATGCAGTTGCGTTCATTTACTTTTCCATTTTATAATAAATGCATAAAGGTACCCTGAAATTAATTGATCTGAAGAATTTTAAAAAGTGGACTAGGGAGTGAAATTACTCCAGTATATAAACCGACTATGCAGGAAGCCCAAACAGGGAAGATTCATCACTAAATTTAGGAATGGATTGTGAAGTCAAGCAGATAGGAGGAAAGTGAATGTATGGGCAACAGCAAGGCAACAGTACTCAATATACTATAATTTATGTGCAAACCTAAAAATACAAGCATGACAAAAAAAAAATAAATGAAGTGCAGAAAATCCAACAGAGGAACAGTTAACTGGGAAAGTTAAAACAGGCAAATAATGGTACAAAACAGCAATGGGAAACATGAGCCTGGAAAAAGAATATCCGTTTCAGAACTCTACTGAAACACCATAACTAACAACATAAAAGAAAAATCAAGGATAATGCTAAGTACAGGGACAACAAGAGACAATATGTGGAAAATACAAAGAGACTTGAGATAAGTTACAGAAGTTCTATAAAAAAAAATCAAGAAACAAAAAATAAAATAGCAAGTGATCTACAACCATGTAAATATGAAAATGAAAGTCCTGTTCCTACCTTATGACAAAAATTACAGATGGGTGGTACAGAAAGATGGGATTAGTCAGAGATAATGTAGTAGATAAATACATTTGAGATTTCAGGACATTCTTTGATAAGGTAGCAAATAATAGGCAAGTGAATATGATCCCCTGACACCATGCTGACAGATAGCAGAATGGATAGTGTCACCAAAACATTTTATATTTAACAATGGCTTGAACGACCAAGTTTTAAAAGATTATGGAAAATTGAATTATTTCAAGCTTCGGGAAGTGGATTTCCTTAAAAAGACGTCACTGAAAAGAGGGCATAGTTTTGTTTTAAATGTCTGCCTGCAAATCACATGACTGTTGATACGGCTTTGAAGTAAACCCCTGCTGGGGCCATTTTTGAACTGTGGTTGACTTGAAGAAATGCCGGTTTTAATCTGGTTCTATAAGAGATTCCAGGACATTCTTTGATAAGGTAGCAAATAATAGGCAAGTGAATATGATCCCCTGACACTATGGGACCAGGAGTGTGCTCGTTGCTCAAATATTCAGGATAATCAGAAGATACAGTCCGCATAACTGCAGTAACGCTGACCAAGCAAAGTTTCAAGGCAGCCACATTCCTCAAAAAATCTATGTAAAAACATCAACACATCTCCTAAAATCAATGTAAAAGCACACTAAGTAATAGAAACATAATTCAGGAGGTATACATATCACTGTTATACTTTATTTACAGTGTAACTGCTTGGACATCACATTAGTTCATGGTATCTGAGGTATATAATTTTTTGACTGTTTATTAAGAGTGCAGGTTGATCAGGCACAGTTTGTTCCTAACTTCACAAAGTTAGGGATGATGTGGGCACTCTCATTAAAGAGAGTGTGAAATATTAGACAAGAGAACCAATGGAGGGACTGATGTCCTTGAAGGTAGATGACTTGTAATCTAGGATGAGATAAAGGAAGCTAGAGAGGAAATACGGATTCTCAGAGGATCCAACCCTCATTTGTTACAGGCAAGATAAAAAAAGGTTGGAATTCTGCAAATATTATACATTATTCAAAAATGATATTAGGGATAAGCCAAATAATTATACGCTAATCTTCTCTCTGTGGTGGGCAAATTATTGGAATTCAGTGTACTGATGAAGACCAAATTCTCTTCACCAGGGAGATCCAGGCATGAATTTAGCCATAAAAGACAGGCAGGCAGCTGGGTTAAATTACCACCTCAACTACTCACTGCCTGAACTTGTTTCTGACCAGCATGGCCAGGCCCAGAAGCAGATTAGGAAAAATTCCTCTCTTTGCCTACCCTCTCCATGTTGGATTACCAAAGGTCAGGAGTGTGTTGCTATGGTGCAGCCAAAGCTTGAAGATAAAGGTTGAAATTTGGGTCCTGTAACACTACGCATTCAACATAAACAGGAAACACTGACACAAGGCCGCAAGAATTCCAGGCAGCCTGCAAATCCATGTATTGTACAGGACTATTCTATACAACATCCTTCTTGCCAAATCCGAAAGAAACTCTCCCATAGTCAGTTTGCCACCAGGGGTTCCCGCAACCTCAAGTTGGCAAGAAGAATGCTACAGGTCACCTCAGCCAACAACTGCTGGGAAGTTCCACACAGAAGGTTGCAGAGGTATTCAACTCATAAGGAGTCCAGATTAAATTGACAGAAGAAAATATTGCCAATGGTAGAGGGCTAAGAAAAAAGGGGGACAAATTGGCAAAAGAACAAGAACAGATACGAGTTAAAAAAAAAATTTGGTTAGCAAATAGTGACGATGTGGTATATACAGCCTGAAGGGGTAATGGAATAGATTTAATTGTGGCTTTCAATAGGGAATTAGATAAGCACCTGAAGGAAATAGAATTGCAGGGTCATAGGGGAAAGACAGGATTGAGTCCAGGCAAATTACTACCACAGTGAGACAGCAAAGACTCAAATGGTTTTGGTCTGTGGTGTAACCATTCTGATTCTACGATGTGAATGTAATATTACAAAAGGAGAGACAAAAGTTATGGACATGATGATAATCAATAGAAAATACACACTAAAAATAATAATTTAAGTTAGTAACTCATCCAGTCCACTGAGAAATTCCTCTTTGATAGCTAAAACCACTTACGGACTTTGGTCAAAATCTTTCAGTCCTCAATGGATACCAGAACAGTACTAAAGACTGAGCTGATGTTGTAGCACTATTCGAGGAAAGGGCAAAACATAAGACCCAAAATACAGAGCAGTCAGCTATATGTGTCAGTGGCAGGAAAGTTAGTTGAAACCATTTCAGAGACAAAATAAGCTTTCATTCAAAAAACCCTGCTTAACTAAGGGGTTCCAGTGTGTATTTGGTAAAGGAAAATCTCATATGATTAGCCCAATCAAGATGGTACAGTTGATGGATGCACTAACTTTTGGAAGAACCACACAGGCCTTTATTGAGAATATGGAAGACCACAGAATTAAAGGAAGAGTTGCAGCATAAATTTAAAATTGGCTAGTGACAAGAAGAAAAAGGTTGGCAGCAGATGGATGTTTTTCAGACTGTGTGGCAGACAGTTCCCAGAGAACAATTTTGGATCAAGTACTCTATAGAAGTCTCCTCTACATTGGGGAGACAGGCCGCCTACTTGCGGAACATTTCAGAGAACAGACACCCGCACCAACCAACCCAACCGCCCCGTGGCTGAACACTTTAACTCCCCCTCTCATTCCGCTAAGGACATGCAGGTCCTTGGCCTCCTCCATCGCCAGACCATGGCAACACAACACCTAGGGATGAATGCAGATTTCTCCAGCTTCTTCATTTCCCCTCTCCTCACCATATCTCAGTCCCAAGTCTCGGACTCAGCCCCGCCTTCTTGACCTGCAATCTTCTTCCTGACCTCTCCGCGCCCACCCCCTCTCCGGCCTATCACCCTCACCTTAACCTCTTTCCACCTATCGCATTCCCAACGCCCCTCCTCCCTACCTTTTATCTCAGCCTGCTTGGCATGCCCTCCTCATTACTGAAGAAGGGCTTATGCCTGAAACGTCGATTCTCCTCCTCCTTGGATGCTGAAGCATCTGTACTCAGCAAAGGATGTGATTTTATCCCTTTATACGCCTACCACAATGAATTTCAGGCAAACCATGACTTCAAACTCTTCTTTCAATGTTTTGGCATCCATGCCCACGAGTCCTCTCCCCATCCCACAGAATGCTTTACCCACCTCTTACTCTCTCTCCAGCTGGGTCCCTTACTTGCAGTTGACATGTCGATTGAGAGCTGTAGTTGAGAGATTAGCCACCTTAAATTTCTCTACTCCCCTGACCCATTTTAACTTAATGTCCTTGTAACTTATTTTTCCATGAGTTCTCGGATCCAACCCTGACTTTGTAATCAAACCTGCTGACAAGGGTGGTGCTGATGTTGTCTGCTGTACTGACAAATACCTTGCGGAGGCTGTGCAACAGCTCTCTGACATCTCCTCCTATGATCTTACCATCAAACATCAAGCTATTGTTTCCACAACTGTGACTAACTTAATCTCATTTAGGGACATCTACAGGAATGCCCAGGCAGACTCATTGTTCCTGCCCCATAAAACCTTTTCCTTTCTACCTTGACTTGATTTTCTCTTCCAAACATCAAGCTATTGTTTCCACAACTGTGACTAACTTAATCTCATTTAGGGACATCTACAGGAATGCCCAGGCAGACTCATTGTTTTCAGATTGTTCCTGCCCCATAAAACCTTTTTCTTTCTACCTTGACTTGATTTTCTCTTCCCTTGTCCATTTCTTTCCACGTATATCTATGATTCATCTGACACCCGCCACATCCTCTTCACATCTATCCCCCATCAAGGTGATCTGAGGGCTCTCCAATTCTTCTATGAGAGAAATCCTGAACCATCCCCATCCACCAGCAACTTCCTTCACCTTGCCAAACTCGTCCCCACTTTGAGCAACAACTCCTTTGACTCCCCTCACTTTCTCAATGTCAAATGTGCAGTCACGGGAATCCACATGGGCCTCAGTTTGAGACTTTGTGGGTTACATGGAACACGGGGAGAACGTGCAAATTCCACACAGACAGTTGCCGAAGGTCCCTGACAATGTGAGGTAGAAGTGCTAACCACTGAGCTACCATACCACCTCTCATTCGGAATTGGAAAATTTATCAGTTTTGCTTCCAATTTTTGCCTTGCTCTCAGTTTCACCTGACCCAGCTCAGATTCCTCCTTTCCCTTCCTTGATATCTCAGGTTCTATTTCTGAGGATAAACTGGCCACCAATATCCATTACCGAACCCACAGATTCCCACAATTACCTTGACTATACATCTTTACACCCTCTGCTCCCTGTAAGGACTCCATTCCATTCTCTCAGTTTCTCTTATGCATCCATTTCAATAAATGCCGAAGAAACGTCTACCTTTTTTTCCCTTACAGACCTACCGTGGTTGACAGCCTTCAGCTGTGTTTGACCCATTTCCAACACTTCTGCCCTCACCCCTTCTCTGCCCTCAGCCCATAAGTCCACCTGATGCTCACTTTCAATCCCACCAGCCACCATACCCTAAGGATCATAAGCTGTCACTGCCACCGCCAGACACAAATCCCCCTCCCTTCCTTGAAAACATTCCACAGGGCCATTCCCTTCAGAACACCTTGGTCCATTCTCCTCCACTCCTAGCAACTATCACATCCCTATGGCACTTCCCATGCAATCGTAGAAGGTGCAACAGTTGCTCATTTACCTTCTTCCTTTTCACTATTCCAGGTCCCAGACCCACCTTTAATTATATCATCCAAAACAATACTCGCTGCTCATAATGTGATCTCCTCTATATAAGGGAGATGAAACGCAGACAGGATTACTGCTTGCTGAACACCTAAGCGTTACCTATAAAAATGACCTCAAGCTTACAGTTGCCTGCCACTTCAAAGCACCATTGTGTTCCCATTCCAACATCGCTGTCTCAGGCCTGCTGCATTGTTCCAGCAAGACTGAACACAATCTGGACCAATACATCATCTTCCACCTCAGCACCTTTACAGCCTTCAGGACTTACTGAGTTTAACAATTTCAGAATGTGAACATCGTCCTCTATGTTTGTTAACTACCTCACACATCTAAATCCCGTTTCATTGGTTTGTCCCCAGCACATCCAACCCAATTTCAACCATTTACACTTCTCTTAGTACCCTACCTAACATTCATTTTTCTCAGTTTATCAGCAGCAATCTCCGGTTGCCTAGCCCCATCTTCACTCTCTCTCTGGACACATTCTCCATGTACTCTATTCACTTGCCCCTCCCCCACCAACATAAATAAATACCAGACTTTCCCTGTTATTTTCAGTTCTGAAAAAACAAACAGTCACTGGACCCAAAATGCTAACCGTCACTGGACTAATGATTCAGAACCCCAGGCTAACATTCTGGAGACATTGGTCCGAATCTCACCGTAGCAGATGGTGAAATTTGAATTGAATATAAATCTGGAACAACAAGTTAGCCAAATGACAACCGTGTAACCACTATGGATCGACATAAAAACCCACCCGGTTCACTGATATCTATTCGGGAAGAAAATCCCACTTATGAAACTTGACCCAAAGCAACATGCCTGTTTCTTAACTGCCTCCAAGCAATTAGGGTCAGGTATTAAATGCTGGCCTAGCCAGCAACATCCACATCTACAAATTAACAATAAAAAGAGTTGCAAGATTAAATGCAACACTTATGATGTTCTTAAATTGAGAAAATTCTTTCATTCAACAATGTCGGGTTCTGGAATGCTCTCTGATCTCATAAATAATTCTGAAGTGAGTTGAAGAAATGGGAGTTGAGGAAGTCAAACTTGCAGGGTTACAGACAAAAAGCAGGAAATACAGGATTAAGCAGGACTGCTCGTTCCAAGAGTCAACGCAAGCATGGCAGGCTAGAGAGCACAATCATACCCAATATTTATGAGAGCACCAGGGTCCATGACAGATTAAGCCAGAAGCAGTGCAAAGCAACTACTGCTGCTCAGAACAGAGCATGTCTGAGACCACAGTGAGCTAGAATCACTCTCCTTACCAGGGCTGGAGCCAGAAGCAGTAGCCCAACGCAATTCGATTGGAGTGGTTACTCCACCTGTAATGAGCCTCAGGTTGGCTGAGAAAATCCAGCTATTTTCAACCAACAGCACAGAATCCTCCAGCAAAGAGGCGGCACGGTGGCACAGTGGTTAGCACTCCGGTTTCCTCCCACAGTCCAAAGATGTGCAGGTCAGGTGAATTGGCCATGCTAAATTGCCCGTAGTGTTAGATTAAAGGGGTAAATGTAGGGGTATGGGTGGGTTGCGCTTCGGCGGGTCGGTGTGGACTTGTTGGGCCGAAGGGCCTGTTTCCACACTGTAAGTAATCTAATTTAATCTAACCTGTCAGGGTACTTATGGGAACAACATGCCACCATAGCCTCTGCATCTTACAATCACACAAATAAGCGAAAGCCTGGTCAAACTGATGGCACTTTAAATAGAGACCAGAAGAGCGTCAGTTCTTTTAGGCCAGACAAAGGTCAGATGAAAAGAAAATCAAACAGTCAAGTCCAATATTCCGTAAGTCTGAAATCCACAAATGACTGAGTTCTCATCTCTACAGAAAGGTAATTATCACAAATTAACCCTAAGGCTATGCTACAGTGATCAAACATCCACACCCAACAGCTCGTGAGACTTCAAGGGTTAATTTTTTTTTATTCTTACTAACTCCTTCATTATGTAATCATATAGTAACATTATCTTTGATACTTACTTTGACACATGGGTATCTGGCCCCTCAATTAGAATAAAAATGTTTCAGTAATACCTCAACAATTATCAACCTTCTATTAAACTTAAAGCCACAAGGACAGCATAAATTTCCTTGACACCACAGAATTTAAATTGGCACAAAACAACAGCTATAAGTTAAATGTAAAAATTTTCTTTTTGATAACGATAACAAACAAACTTCATTACCTGTGATTAAGTTTTCCTATTTCGCAGTTTGCTAGCTATCCCTGCGTTAAAAGGCAACCATTGATAGCATTCTGCTCTCTTCTCTTTACAACCAATCGCTTCTCACTTCTCTTCCCTTTCTAATGACTCACTTCACATCTTGCCCAACAAACTGCCTGACATCCCCAATCACCAGACACATGCCCCTCACCCAATCACCCTCTGTCTCATCTAATTTCGCAATTATATAACAGCTGGTCAGTTACATTCTGGTCAACAAAAAAAAAATCCACAAACGGAATTAAATTCCTCCTGACCTTTATTATGTACTTCATTAACTGAATAGGTAAATTGACAAGAATTTCATTTCATGGTTGAAATGAACAGAAGTTAGAAATTGTTCAAGCGTCACTCCACAGAACATAGAAATGATACAGCACAGAAAGGGGACATTGACTCCATCTTGTCAATGCCAAGCCAAAGACACTTTTTCTAATCCCACTTTTTGCAACTGGCCCATAGCCTTGCAGTACTTAAGGTTCAAATCCACATACTATTTAGTGTCTCTGCCTCTACCACCAACTAGATCAAATTCTAGATGCCTCCCACCCTCTACGTAAAAACGGTTTCCCTCACATCCCCTCTAATTCTTATGCCAGTTAGCTCTAATCTATGACCTCCGGTTTTTGAACTCTGCCCAGGGAAACAGGTTCTTCCTGTCTATTCTATCCCCATCCCACACCATTTTTTGGTACCTCAATCATATCAGCCCTCAGCCTTCTCTGTTCCAAGGAAAACAACCCCAATGTCTCATAGATACAATTCTCCAGCCTTGGCATCATTTTAGTAAACCTTCTCTGCACGCTCGTCAGAGCAATTTGGTCCTTCCTGAAATGTGGTGACCAGAACTGCATACATTACTCCAGTTGTGGCCTCACCAGTGCCTTCTATATTTTCATTTTTATCCCTACTTTTGTATTCAATACCTCTGCCAACGAAGGAGAGCATTCCATATGCCTTCCTTACCACCTTATCTACCTGCAGTGTTACTTTTAGGGACTTGTTCACTTGCACACCAAGATCTCTCATATCATCTATCCCTCTGAATATATTCCCTTTTACCATGTATTCCTTTTGCCCTATGATCTCTCTAAATGCATTATCTCACACTTAATCAGGGTTGAACTCCATCTGCCACTTCCTACCCATTCCATCAGCCCATCTATATCATCTGAGCTTACAAGTATCCTCTGCATGGCAATGTCTGCAATCTTCTGAATTTCTTGCTCGAATGCTAGCAGAGTTGTATTGCAGTCTTTAATACTGTGCTACTTACAGAATGAAATTGACAGTACAGTAAAATTATCCAGCAGCTATGGGACCAGGAGGGTGCCAATTGATCAATTATTCCAGATAACCAAACGGTCCACACAATCAATGTAAAAACACACACTAAGTAATATAAACATAACACACATCACTTATACTTTATTTACAACATAAATCACTTCGGGGAAAAAAAAATGCAACTTACCTTAAATAAAATCAGCAGAGAACCTTCTCACTCTGGCAACTGACTACTCTGACACTACAGTAAATTGCAGTATGAGGAGAAATTGACTCAAAATTGAATCAAAGAACAAAGAAAATTACAGCTCAGGAACAGGACATATGGCCCTCCAAGCTTGTGCTGATCCAGATCCTCTATCTAAACCTATTTTCTAAGGATCTGTATCCTCCGCTCCTTGTCCATTCGTGTATTGTCTAGATACATTGTAAATGATGCTATCGTGCCCGCCCCTACCACCTCCACCAGTAAAGCGTTCCAGGCACCCACGCTCCTCTGCATAGAACTTTCCATGCATATCCCCCTTAAACTTTTCCCCTCTCACCGTGAACTCGTGACCTTTAATAATCAAGTTCCCCACTTTGGGGAACAAGCCTCTTGCTATCCAACTGTTGATATTTCATGTAGCCAATCAATTGAACAAGTATATTTACATTGTTTTTAAAAATTTATTTACCTCAATGATAATTGGGCAAAATAATACAGTAAACTTCACAATATTTGAAGTATATAATTTTTGCCAGCTTATCAAGAGCACCAGTTCATAAGTGCCAGTTAAAACAAAGTTTGCAGTATAAACACTCAGTTGTTACAATTATATTCCAAAAGAACATTCACTTACTTTTAAAGAAGCCTTATCACCATTAAGCTGGCTGTCATCTCTTGATTTGACATATCGTCTATGGTTCTGGTAGAAATTTGATAATCCATAATACATAAAAACATTTCCCTGCAAAATATATTCAGTTTAAACAAGGTTCAGTTACAAGCTTTGGACAGAAAGCTACTTTCATTTTTAGGAAAGTTTGAACAGGACATTGTACAAGGTTGCTAACACAAACACTACTAAGGTAAACACAATCAATCTTTATTTAGTATATAGGTATATAGTATAATCACTTTTTGCTCTGTGTGACCAACAAACTAAATTACAATGAAAACATGGGACACATTCAAGACTAATATGATTGCCCATCCTCCTACTTTTCAGTAACCGAGTTAGGTTTACAAAATAATTCTATGGAGACTGGTCTCTTTTGCCAGACAGAACAATGTCTTTTAAAAAAAAATGGTAGTTTGACACAGCAAGTTGTATGAGGTTATCTTTCTATACTGTACAATTTCCTGTCATATTTAATGTTCTTATCTGGCTATGAATGCCTTATGCTATTAAGAGCCCTGCTTGGCATAATGGAAGCCCTACAGAGTAGAAATTGACCTAATTACGCCACTGGGTTTATTGCATAGAGCCACTTTCTATTGCTGTTTCTTACCATTTAATTTGAAAAGTTACTGCAACAAAAAAGCATCTGGTTTCTACTATCACACGGGTCATTAAAATCATGTCAAGATGCTTCATTGCTTCTGAGCCTAATAATATACAAGAATTTCAAGATGTCATAATGTGTTAATGACACTTGTGGATTCATTACATTATCTCTTCCTAAACAAAAAATGTTAATTTTATGTTATTCTTGAATGGTTTCGGATCTGGTGTACAGACACGTTTATCACTGAAAAGTCTCAAGAAACTAGTCAAAAATATTTTGCTCATACTACCATTTCTACGTCATCTTGTGTAACTACTGAAGAAATATTTCCAATGAAACCAAAAGATCCTGACTGTCCCAAAGTATAAATAAGCAACATTGCATCAAACTAACAATCTACTTAAGCATTCTTTCACAGTATCTTTGTCCTCAGGAGCAAAGAACATCACCATCTCCTTCACCTGTCATTCCCTTCCAGCAGAAGGAAGAAAATACAATCACTACTTAGCAAACAGTTGATCAGAGCATCAGACCCCAGGTCTGGGTTTCAACTGAGTATAACCTTGATTTCTGCAGTCAAAGTTGTGTAATAACATGAAGTTATTTTGAAGGGCATGAACAATCTTGACCTCCTACTGCATGTCTAACCAAAATTCAACCCAGGCAAGCATCTACAAACACTCCATTACCCACCAGCAAAAAGAAGTCTGGAGTGTTTAAAAGTCTCAACTCTCTAATATCTACTTTCATTTAAAATTTAACCATGATCTTTAGTCTGTGTTTAGAATCCTAGTTAAATAGTCTAATAACTATATTAATTCCATTCAATCTTTATTTTCAACTAAAATCAATCAAACACTCTTAACTAAATCTTTAACCAATCATGTCCAACATGTCTGTATATCAAGGAAGGCGAATTACTCGTTCAAAATTGCCTTGCAAATATTCCAAATCTGACATTACTAGCATGCTTAAAAATGAGGAAAGCTAATTAAATTGCTGTGCAACAAAAACAAAATAATATATAGAGCTAAAGATTTTCCACAACTGAAATTTCAATCTGATCTACTGCTGCCTGTTATATTTGAGGGACAGAAATAATGTAGGAAGAAACACTTATTTAAGTATCCATTATTCACATTGAAACCATTATTGAATTAGGGACAGGGACTCAAAATGATATAAGCAAAACAACAATAATTGATAAATTAATGGCATCAAAGACAGATAAACCCTCAGGACTACACAGAACTTTGGAATTTTATAGCTCAGACATCTATACGGTTCTCTCTGTTAGACAACGGTCATTTGAATTGGAGAATGGTGCTTGCATGGTGCTCCACTATATAAAAACATTGACAACTGAAAATCAGTTCCAGACCAATTCAATCAAGATTTAATAAAGACGTTATAACAGTCTATAATTAAGGCCAGGCAGCTCTCTACAACATTTTCATGCTCACGATCCTTAAAAAAAATTTTAAAAAAACAAATACTCAACACTTTGATCAGAGAAAAGTAGCAAGAATTTGTACAACGTAGATTTTGTCTAGCAAGAGATGGTCAGCTAAAGTCTGAGCTCTTTGAAATGAGGTCAGATTATTATTTACCTGGTTAACAAACTGAAATATTGGCAAGAAACAAAGCATAGGGTTATCAGTAGATACTCCGATTGACAGAATATGATGAATGATCTCCTTCTAGGTTCCATGCTCTATCCACTCAATTCATTAATAATTTAGATGATGGAATTGAAATCAACACATGCAAATTTTCCAATGATACAAAGATTCGAAATTTTAAGGTATGTATATGCAAGCTAAAATTACAAAGAGATATAGACTAATTGAATGTGCAAAATCATAACAAGTGGATTTCAACATAGGCAAAAAGAGACATTTTGTAAATAAGTGAGAAGTCAAAGAAGGATTAGGTTCCAACACATTGACCTTTTAAATTTCATGATTTCATGATCAAAAAATAATGAAATTTTGAGGAGTTTTGAGGAAATGAGAGAGAAAGAATACAAGAGGGGAGAAGTCATGTTCAGCTATACAAAATCACAATTAGACCACAATCTGAATCCTAGACATCTCAGCCTGTGCGGTCTAGACTTATTACAATGATACCCGGACACCAAGGAGAAGGCTGCAAAGACAGACTAAACAAACGAAGGTTTTAATCCCTGGAAATTAATAAATTGAGGCATTTATTCCAAGTTTCAAGATATTAAAGGACAACAAAAGAGTAGACTAGAAATAAAATAAATTATACCAGATCTCTTAGGAGTGAAATTATGAAACATTTATTCGTGCAAAAAATTCAAGTTTGCAATTCTGTTCTGTAAACAACAATTCATTCAAAATCAGTTTTAAAATATAGCAAAAACAATCTCAAACTCAAGTGTTGTGAAAACTGCAATCTCACTGAATGGTGAAATTGACTCCAGACACCAAATGGCTCATTTCTGTTACAAACATACAAAATGGGAGAAGTATACCTTTCAGCTCTTTGAGACTACTGTGCCAATGAATAAGATCATGGTTGATTTGTTTTTATTTCAAATAGATATAAACAGCTTATAGTTAGAATTATGGAGTTGGGGCTGGGTGAAGAGGGATGGGAACTAAATATCCAAGGGAACTTAGGACGAACAAAGAGATAAAGGAGGATTGGTAGTATTACTGGTTAAACAGGACATTCACATAATAGTGAGGAAAGCTTTTGGCTCAGACAATGTGGAATCTGCAAGGATAGAGCTTAGAAACACCAAGTGGCAGAAAATGATAGTGGGGGGTTGTATATAGATCACCAAACTGCCGTGATCATGTTGTGGAAGGCACTTTACATGAAATTAGAGCCAAAATCAATGAAAGTACAGCTGTAACTTTAACTGCATATAGATTGGATAAATCAAATCAGTAACAATGCCAACACAGGAGACAATCCTGGAATATGTATGCGATGGTTTTCTCGATCAATAAATTGAGGAACCAACTACAGGACAGGCCATCCTAGACTGGATTTTATAGAGCGAGAAAGAAATAACCAGCAATCTAGCTATGCAAGGTCCCTTGGGAAGAATGACCATAATATGACAGAATTCTTCAGTAAGATGGACAGTGACATAGTTGATTGTGAAACTGAGGTCCAAACCTAAAGTGAGGAAACTACGATGGAATGACATGCAAGCTGGCTATGATAAATTGGACAGAGCTACTTAAAGGGATGATAGTGGATTAACAATGGCAAACACTTAAAGAGTGCATGGAGAATCTGTAATAATTGGCCATTCCTATCTTACACAAAAATAAAACAGGAGAGGTGGCCCGCTGTGGCTAACATTAAGTGTTAGATCAAAGGAAGGACCATACAAATTGGAGTTGGGAGCAGTTTAGAGGACAAAAGGAATGGATTAAGAAAGGTTGGGGGGGAGGCGGAGAAAGTACAACAGTAAGCTTACAGGGAAAATACAAACTGACTATAAAGCCATTATAGGTACGTGAACAGGAAGAAAGTAAAAATCAAACACAAGTCCTTTACAAACAGAAGCAGGAGGTTATACTGGGGAACAAAGTGTTGACAGGTCAATGAAATATATATTTTGATTCTGTTGTCACAAAGTATACAAATAACATCTCAAAAATGTAGGGGAATGCGTGGTCTAATGAGAGAGAGGAATTGAAGAAAATCAATATTAATAGGGAAATGGTGTTGGAGAAATTGTTGAGTTAAAGACCATCAAATTCCGAAGCCCTGACAATCTACATCCTAGAGTACTTGTAGAAATGGCCTTAGAAACTGTGAATGCATTGCTGGTCATCTTTCAAGATTTTATACAAGCTGAAACAGTTCCTATGGATTGAGGGATAGCTATTGTAGCTCCACTATTTCAAAATAGATATAGAAAAAAATAGAATTGCGAATCGGTTAGCCTAACATCAGTATGAGGGAAAACAAGAGAGTCCATTATAATAAGATTTGATGGCAGACTGCATGGAAAACAGTGACAGCACTGGACTGAGCCAGCATGTATTTACGAAAGGGAAAACACACTCGATGAATCTACTGGAATTTTTCATTGATTAACTGGTAGAATTGACATTCGAGAAGGATGCAGAGATGCTTCAGTGTGATTTAGACAAGTTGAGAGAGTGGACATGAAGTATAATATTGAATAATGAGAGGTTATCCACTTTGACAGCAAAAAGACTAAAAAGGGTAAACGCGGGAAGGGCAATAACCAGAGAGTCAAGAACAGCATCACAATCTAATTTAGGGTATGTCATTTAGGACTCATTAGGAGAAATTTCTTCACCGAAAGAGTGGTGAGCTGCAAAATTCTCTGCCACAGGAAGCTGTTAAGGCCAGAACATTGAATGTTTTCAAGAAGGAGTTAAATATAAGAGGGATGAAAGGGTATGGGGTAGAAGTGGGACCAGCGTACTGAGTGGGATCATCACTCTCTTTTGTCCCTGAATTTTAAAACAGTGCTCCCCAGTTTTGGACTGACATAAGGAAACATCCCTTTCAAGTTCATCTTGTCAACACCAGACAGGAATTTTTACATTTCAATCAAGTCATCCCTCATTCTTACAAACTCCAGTGGAAACGAACTGAGCCTGTCCAATCTATTTTCATGAGGAACATTTCCTGTAAGCTACATGGCTGTGTGGCCACTTAGCAGTTCCACGCATGTCAGCAGGGAGACCAACACACTGGCTTTAGATCCCAGACCCTGCCACCATGCATGACCTTCATGTAGGTCTATGCAGCAACAAAAATTATTTTAGGGAATGCTGCTAATAGATGACTCACTCATTCCAGGAATCAAATGCAGTAAACTGCCTCTGAACCTCCAAAGCACTTACATTTTTTCTGAAGGAGATTATTGCTACATACAGTATTAGAGATATGGGCTCACTATATGCTGTTCCAATATTTGTAGAAGTAATTAAAAACGTAAACTTTCCCCCTCTTATATTTGAAACTTTTCAAAGCCAGTACTAATAAACTGCACATTTGTCAAAACAACAAGCAAAGTTTACCTCCACCTTCCATGCATTGCCCTGCCACTCCAAAGGTGCAGCCAAGAGACCCAAGTCCTGAAAACGTTGATGCAGTCTGGCAAAACAGACTGTTGCTGGGACTTAACAAAGTGATGCATTGGAACTTATTGCAGAGCACTGATAAATTTCCATTTATGCTCAACCATGACTACCTTACTTTTAAGTGCATTGACTAGTAGGTATAACTGGAACCAATGAGAAGAATTCCAACCTCCAATAACAGGCCTACTCCTTGACATTCCACTTAACTGCTAAATCATATTCAGTACTGTAGTGCAATGTAAATCTGTTTATTTCAGACATCAGACTACCGAATCCACCACATGATTCTATTTAATTCTGTGCTTTCATCTCCAGGTATATCATCTTTCAGCCAGCTTAATCCTACAGAGCATCTATTTACCCCTTATACTGTCACGAGGCTACTTGCTAGCAGCCATTGTACATCTGGCATGTATGGATTAGGTGGTTCTTATTAGATAGGCAGCAGTCACCAGTATTAAGAGCAACAACAGCATATCTAGGAGCACAACTTACCATAAAACATGAAAATACAATTCCACTTTTGTTTTAACCACCAAGTGCATACACATCATACCAGAGAACTGATCAGTTGAGAGGTACAACAGCTGTTTTTCTCCCAACCTAACCAGAGTAGATAATAGTTCTAAATGTAGCACCTTTGTTTTTATAACTAATTATATATAGGTAGTTAATTCATACCTCAAATGGTTGATCCAGCTGAAAATGAACTTCACAGGTACATGTAGTATTCCATGTACTATTCATAGCACAGCTATGACAGGGAGAATATGGTTCAATGCCAGTATAATCAATCTGAAAAAAAAATTTAAATATATAATGCAATTCCTGAAACATCATATGCAGAATGAAGTGAGTTGGGGGAGACAGTTCTAAAATCAACCACATTCAATGTCCATAGAACAAAGGCTTCAAAACTTACTCAGAAGTCAAAGGACTCATTAAATAAAGAAACTGACAGACATTTCTCTGGGAACAACCTCCATAATTTTTCTATGCTGCAAAGCAGAATACCCATCCATTAAACATAAAATATAATTCAATATAAAATGTCATTTATCTTTTACACAGTCAGACCCACCTCGAAGTGCATGCCCAGTCTGCTGATCATAACAGGTCTCACTCCCCAGGTCTTCTCTAATACATCTGTGGACGAACTGCTGAGCCCAGACCAGGTGGTTCTCCTCAAGAAAGATCCCCTCAAATACAATCTACTTCACCTTACATATCATGGATGAAACTGTCTCTTAATTGATGGAGACACAACTGGCTGCCCATTATGGTCTGCACAGTATCACAGCACGTGCAGATCAGTTTACTCAGGGAAATCTATGTATGCCCATTCCAAGGATTACAATACCTTTTCCTAAATTCAAATCTCATCTCCAGCATTTAGAGAAGTTAAAAAAGTCTTATCTGACATAAACACTTGCTTTTCAATTATTTCAAGGTTTTCTTTGTAAAATGTTTTAAAATTGAAGCTTTATTATTAACTTGTCACACCTCTTGTATGATGAAAGGTAAAGAACAAAGGTAAGTAAAACAAAAGTCATTTTTTAAAACAAAAGACTGAATGTTAATGACTAGGGGGTTAGTAAGAATGTAATAACTGTATTGAAAGCAGTGAGGTAGTCGTCAAGAATGCACAATCTTTCAATGATACAAGTGAAAGAAAATGAAACAAAGGTTTGATTTTCTTTTATAGTGACAATGAAGTATAGGTGTACTGTCTGTGCATCTTAACAATTGGCTCCAATTCTATATGATAATTTCATATAGTAATGCTAAACTTTCCAATCTGTTTGAAGAGTTGTAGCAAATAAGTTTCTAAAACCAATTCTCTAACATTTAAACATTTTTATCATGAAGAGTTGAAGCAGAAGTAATACCTTCCATAAGGCCATGTTAGAACAGCTAACAAAACTAACACGCTTTAGAGTTTACACACAACACAGAGAATGGCAAGAGTGGGACACAACTGAATTTAGACACACCTTAAATAAATAGAGCATTTCATTATTTAGAACATACAGAACTTATTAAACACCCAGTTGGATTTAGTCATCCAAATATTTTAAGCTTCTCTGCGTTTCCTAGTAATTAACTCTAGTCTTGGTTAAATTACTCTGAAGGCAACCAGTTATAAACTGCTCTGAGAATGGCTCATGCCCTTCAATTATGGTTTAGTAATCCCTACCCACTCTATACAAACACATCAGCTCTTCTGAATAGTATCTGATGCCATTTCTCGAAATAGTCTATTCAGTAGGCCTGTATTCCATCTGCTTAACTGACACATTTTCAACCATATAGTCATAATTAGTGGTTTTAGGATTGTGGTTACTGTCTATTTTTAAGTGTTGATCACATCAAATAACAACTTAAATTTGAGAATAGTGTGGTTTTAGATTCAATTTTGGAAACAAACATTTGTGAATAACCACTCATCTAGGCAGTGGGAATATAGTTCACTCATACCCAAAATCATTTCTATTAACCTACAATATGATGCGAACTTACTCATCCAGGGAAAACCCTTTTGTTTGCTACCAATGTATTTACTTGTCTGGCCCCAGGGGAGTCTTCCTGTTTGATATCAGAAATAAGTCAAAGATTAACATCCATCAAAAGAGAAAATGCTGGAAAATCTCAGCATGTCCAGCAGCATCTGTAAGGAGAGAAAAGAGCTGACATTTCGAGTTGAACTGACCCTTTGTCAAAGAGTCAGTTAGACTCAAAACTTCAGCTCTTTTTTCTCCTTACATATGCTGCCAGACCTGCTGAGATTTTCTAGCATTTTATCTTTTGGTTTAAGATTCGAGCATCTTTTATTAACATCCATTACATTGCTTGGAGTTCTCTGTTACTTCTCCAATAGAATCATAGCCCAAAAGCATCTGCTTTTCTTCATCTGGCATCATTTTTTTCTGTGTTTCAAATCCCATAAAACATGCATTTTCAAGACAAATTAACACAGTGGGAAGCTTCAGCAACATTTACCACCATTCCAGGGGAAGCTTTGACCATACACTGGAAACCCATACAAATGAGAAAAACTAAAGATAAACACGTACAGGATGAATGTAGAAGAAATTATATTTGTAAAAGAAAAACAATGAAATAAAACAACTGTTTTCAACTAGCTTTTCTCCTATCAAAATTCATGAAGCAGAAACAGAAATAAATACCTTTTTAGAAAGACAAATGAAAACATAGTTCATTTAAAGTTAAAGCATTTATATCTGATATTTGAATTTTATCTCCAAAACTGGTGCGATTTTAACATTACAATATTATAGCTAAAAGCAAACAAGAGAACAAGAATTTATCTTGCTCTTCAAGCAGATGAAATGTTTGCCACCAAACTCATACTAGTCTACTTTAATAAAATTATCAGAAATAAAAGTTTCCATAACACCTCAAAACAAAATAAAAATGATAAAAGATACCATTCAGACTCAACAAAGATAATTTAAACCGAAGATTCCTGACCAGTAGTCATGAGAGAGATCTTGCATTCAGCTTTCAAGGGCTAATAAAACAGACCTTGGCTTGCAAAACATACGTTTTAATGGATTATTTTACAGTTACTCAGATTCATTGAACTTGAAGATGAAAAGATTCCATCAGAACAAAATCCTATAATTTTATCTCAAGGTTTTTTTTCATTCCCTTCCTTTTTATGCACCATATTGTACTTGGGATAAAAGGTTTATGATAATAAAGCAATATATTTGCAGGAATTTGCCAGTGTCATATCTGATACTTGCTCAATTACTGTCCAAGTAACTAAAACATCTTCTCCATAGATGAGGGAGGAAAAGGAACCTATTTTTGGGTGGAAACTATTTTTCCATAATAGTCTGACAGAAATGAGTTAATTCTTGTGGAGGCATGAAACCATATATCTTCATGATTAGAGGACATAAAGTTCCAAGAACTGATGGCACTCTGCTATTCAGTTTGGCGCTGAACACTCAAAATTTATCTGCAAAGAATTTACATACAGAATGAGATGTACAATTTGACACTCGGTAATACTTAGTCTAATGTAAAGTAGATCATTTTTCTCCTATCAAAATCTGCAATCAAACTCGGTTTTAAGATTCAGTAGTTGAAGGGTGCAGTGCTTGGTGAGACTATTTGCCGGGCAGTAACTAGCACACAGACACATGAGGAAAGTAGAGCACTAGAGCTCATGACACACATGCAGCTGCCAATAGTTGGTGGCACCAGGTGGGGGGCTTGGTAGAGAACAAAAACAGCAGACGGTAAGCAGAGCCCAACATCAAAATTATCCTGAAGAGATTGTTTTGTGAGGAATGGATGTGATTGGTGGAATGGACATGATTGGCAACAAATGGTTAGGGATGACACAGGAGGGATTAGAGATTAGGATAAGGATAGGCATGGAAAGGAATAATGAAATGACGGAATTGTTAAGTGCGTCAAATGAAAGGGACAACTATTTAATACAATGTACTCAAAGTTATTTTTGATGTTAATCTTGAAGATTCACTAGATTTATGGTTTGGAAAAGATGTCGGATGAATTAAAAGTGTTGTTTCAACAGATGAAGCTAAGAGTGCATATGCTTATCATACACAACCTAACTCGAAAGAGAATGCCATCACACAAACAAATTGAAGGATCAGTTATAATGTTGCTTCAAAACAGGAAACCTAAAGAGTGACCATCATGCTGTTTTTTTCCCCCAATGATAGATGATAAAATTATAATAGACAGATTTCAAAGAGTCAAGACTAGAGTGGTTCTGGAAAAGCACAGCAGGCTAGGCAGCATCCAAGGAGCAGGAAAATCAACGTTTTGGGCAAAAGTCCTTCATCACGAATGAGGCAGGGAGCCTACCGGGAGGAGAGATAAATGGGAAGGGGGTGGAGCTTTGGAGACGGTAGCTAAGAGTGTAATAGGTGGATGGAGGTGGGGATGAAGCAGATAGGCGGGAAGAAAGATTAGCAGGTAGGATAGGTCATAAGGATGGTGCTGAGCTGGCAGGTTGGAACTGGGGTAAGGTGGGGGGAGGGGAAATGAGGAAACTGGTGAAGTCCACAGTGATGCCCTGGGGTTGAAGTGTTCCTGCTCCTTGGATGCTGCCTGGTCTGCTGTGCTTTTCCAGCACCACTCTAGTCTTGACTCTGATCTCCAGCATCTGCAGTCCTCACTTTCACCTAGTAGATTTCAAAGAGTGTACATTCATCAAATAATATTGAGCCCACTGACTTTTCAACATAGGAGAAAACAGTTCCCAACTAGACTCCCACATTCTATAATTACTAACAAATGAAATGGTCAGACCCTTGACAGAAAAGTACTTCCAGAGCAGGAGAATCAACATTTCGGGCATAAGCCCTTCTTCAGGCTTATGCCCGAAACGTCGATTCTCCTGCTCCTTTGATGCTGCCTGACCTGCTGCACTTTTCCAGCAACATTTTTCAGCTCTGATCTCCAGCATCTGCAGTCCTCACTTTCTGCTAGAAAAGTACTTCTAGACCATGTTCACACATGGAATGATTTAAGTAGTTTAATTCCAAAAGTTGGTGAAAGAATAACTACATATCCTGTAAAGAGGTACTACGTCAATAAAACTATTAATTTGGCTGAAAACATTCAGTAGTTTAAAAATTGTTACATTTAAGATTTATACAGATTTATATGGTACACCTTGCCCTTATCTGTGTTGCTGATCTTGCCAACAATTTGCAAAACAATGCCAACATAAAGAAGCATCAATTGATAAAAGGAAAAACAATAACAAAATGTAGTTTGCAAAATGTGAGGATAATTTTTGATTAAAACTATTGCTAGATAATACAAAGCAAGAATTTCCATGAAGAAAATATCTTTCCAAATGGAACCTAAAAATATCCAGATTTAGGATCTGCAATCCAGATCCCATGTACAAAAAGTGCTCACATTTAAAAGCAGGGTGTCACCACAACAATGCCTAAAAATGTCCCCAATCATAACTGGGGACAATAGGAATTGATTGACATTTCAATTATGTTTACAGATTAGTTCAGTATACATTAGGTATTATGGAACGGCACACCTACAAAAGGATACATGCGAAGACCAAAAGAAATGTTACTTCGCAGATGTGCAATTTTTCAGATAACCACAGAATTAAATATTTACACAGACCAAAAAAAAAGCTGATCGTACTAGTATCTGGGGTGTATCCTACGTAAACCAATAATATTAGGTTCACAAGTGTATGTCTTGATTGGTGCTGTTCCTCATTTGTCCTCAGCCTAAAAAAAACCTTACGATGCTCCCGCCGCGGGCCTTACCTCGAATTCCTTGATGTTGTTAGAGGTGACAAAGAGACCGATGCCAATGGGGATGAAAATGAGGCCTATGATAAAAAAAGCGGGCAGGACAGTGCCTGCGGTGAGAATGGGCTGCCAGGCGGGGAGGCGCTGCTGCTTGAACGCTGTGTTGTCCGGTTTCCTGCTCTTCTGCTGGTCACCGTCGTCGTCTTTAGCGGAATAATTAGTTGCCATTTCAGCTCAGAGCGGCCAGAAGATCAGGACCTCTACACCTCACACCGCGAACGTAGGGGGAGAGACTTGCCCAGACAAGCTGATGCTGCCTAACCTCCCCCCAACGTCCGACTTAGCACTCGGACCAAACCCTGAGGAGAAGCAACCAAGCCCGGAAACCAAATCCCGAGCGCGCTGACGCCTCCAACACACGTCATCGCACGAACACGTTCAAAACACGTCATGACGTTCACGAACATAACGGGCCACTCTGTTTCCATGACGACAGGAGGTTAGTTTCCAGAGCGCAGTGTTGTCGGCTGGTCTGCGTTGAGTTGAAAGAAGTCTAATGTGGGAAGAATTATTTGGACGTACAGCCTCAGGGGCCCGACTAACACGAGGACTTTACTGATATTCCAGCCTGGAAGGTATAATTGAGGAAATGTCTGAAGGTGGCAAGTCGTGGAGCTGAACGCGGTGAATCACTGTGGGCTGAGACAAACAAAGCAAACGGTTCCCGTAATTATATTACTGATAAATTAGCACTGAAGTAGCCTATTCCGTCTAACTAGTGGTCATTTTCAGATAAGCCTCCTTCAATCTTCACCCGGTTTCCTGCTCCTCGTCCAGGTCATTGTCGTCGCCTTTGGGGGAATACTTAGTTGCCAATTCGGCTCAGAACCCCAGTCAGAGCAGCCACAAGATCAGGGCCTGGACAGCTCACACTGCGAACGGGAGACTGGCTCAGACAAGCCGAAGCTGCCTAACCACCACCCCCCAGGTATCCCACTTACCTTTAGTCAGGCTTCTAAGGCAATATGTCCAAACAATTCTTCATGTGTATACTTTTATAGGAATGGCTTTTCATTTCGTGTGGTTAATTAGGCTTCACAGTAAATGCATTGCGATCAAAAACCTCATTTACTCCTTGCTTGACCAAATTCTATATTTTAATTGCTGTCTGGGTAATTTTTCCGAACTTCCTCATTGGATTTAGTGGCAGTCTCATGTTTGTGGCACCTTGCACTCCCCTAATGGAAAATCCTGTTGAACGAACTCGCTGGAGTCTTTTGAAAAGACAACAGAAAGGATTGATGTGGTTAGCTCAGGCTGGGTGGTTGGCGTGCAACACAGACTGTTTCTAATAGTGCGTGTTCAATTCCCTCACTCGCTGAGGCCACCATAAAGGTCCTGCCTTCTTGATCTTGTCCTTTGCCCGAGTCATGATGAAACTCTGGTTAAACACCCCACCAGTCGTCTTTCTCATGAGAGAGCAGCTCTATGGTCCTTTGGGACTGTGGTGATTTTACTGATATAGTAGTATACATGGATGATCAGAACACATTTGATACAGTACAGTACTGACAACATTCTGGCAATAGTACTGAAGACTTGTGCTCCAAAATATGCCACTCTCCAGCCAAGCTCTTCCAGTTGAGCTAAAGTCCTGGCATCTACCTGACAATGTGATGTCCTGTACACAAAAAATGCAAGAGAAATCGAACCCAATCAATTTCTGCCCCATCAGTCTACTCTTCATCATCAGCAAATCAATGAAAAGTGTCATCAGCAGTGCTGTCAAGCAGCACCTGCTCAGCAATAACAATGGAAAAGGGCAATGTTAGTGAGAATATGGAGATACAGGCTACTAAATTAGGTGGGATTGTGGTTGACAACAAGGAGGTTTTAACAATTTTGAAAGATCTAAAATAGATAAGACCCCTGGGCTGGATGTGATTTATCCTCAGATCCTCTGGGAAGCCAGGGAGGAGATTGCAAAGTCTTTGGCTTTGATCTTTATGTCATCATTGTCAACAGGAGTAGTGCCAGAAGACTGGAGGATAGCAAATGTCTTGTGTAAGAAGGGGTGTCAAGACAACCCAGGTAATTATAGGCCAGTGAGCCTTACTTCAGTTGTGAGTAAGCTGTCGGAAAAGGTTATTAGAGGTAGGATTTACATCTGGAAAGGAATAATTTGATTATGGACAGTCAGCATGGTTTTGTGAAGGGTAGGTCACTAACTAACCCTAACTAACCCTATTGAGTTCGTCGGAAAGTGACAAAACGGGTGGATGAAGGTAAAGCGGTTGATGCGGTGTATATGGACTTCAGTAAGACATTTGATAAGGTTCCACACAGTCGGCTGTTGTACAAAATATGGAGTTTCGGGATTGAAGGTGATTTCGCGAATTGAATCCGAAATTGGCTAGCTGAAAGAAGACAGAGGGCGGTGGTAGTTGGGAAATGTTCATCCTGGAGCTCAGTTACCAGTGGTGTGCCGCAAGGATCTATTTTGGAGCCACTGCTGTTTGTCATTTTTATAAATGATCTGGATGTGGGTGTAGAAGGATGGGTTAGTAAATTTGCAGATGACACTAAGGTAGGCAGAGTTGTGGATAGTGCGGAAGGATGTTGTGGGTTACAAAGGGACATAGATAAGATGCAGAGCTGGGTGGAGAAGTGGCAAATGGAGCTTAATGCGGAAGAGTGTGAGGCAGTTCACTTTGGAAGAAATAACAGGAATGCAGAGTGGCTAATGGTAAAATTCTTGGCAGTGTAGATGAACAGAGATATCTCGGTGTCTAGGTGCATAAATCCCTGAAAGTTGCCACCCAGGTTGATAGGGTTGTTAAGAAGCATATGGTGTGATGGTGTTTATTGGTAGGGGGAATTGGGTTTCAGAGCCACAAGGTTATGCTTCAGCTGTACAAAACTATTGGTAAGGCCACACCTGAAGTATTGCTACAGTGTGGTCACCACATTATAGGAAGGATGTGGAAGCTTTGCAAAGGGTTCAGAGGAGATTCTAGGATGTTGCTTGGTATGGAAGGAAAGTCTTATGAGAAAAGGCTGAGGGAACTGAGGCTGTTTTTGTTGGAGAGAAGAAGGTTGAGAGGTGACTTAATCGAGACATATAAGATAATCAGAGGGTTAGATAGGGCGGACAGTGAGAGCCTTTTTCCTCTGATGGTTAAGGCTAACACGAGGGGACGTAGCTTTAAATTGAGGGTTGATAGATATAGGACAGATATCAGAGGTAGTTTCTTTACTCGGAGAGTAGTAGGGACATGGAACAGCTTGCTGCAACAGTAGTAGACTCGCCGACGTTAAGGACATTTAAATGGGCATGGACATATATGTGGATAATAATGGAATGGTGTAGGTTTGATGGGCTGAAAATATGTTGCTGGAAAAGCACAGCAGGTCAGGCAGCATCCAAGGAGCAGGATCTCCAGCATCTGCAGTCCTCACTTTCTCCTAGGTTTGATGGGCATCAGATTAATTTCACAGGTCGGTGCAACATCAAGGGCTGAAGGGCCTGTGCTGTGCCGTAACATTCTATGCTCTGTGTAGATTAGATTCCCTCCAGAGTGGAAACAGGCCCTTCGGCTCAACAAGTCCACACTGACCCTCCGAAGAGCAACCCACCACTCCTTCTGACTAATGAACGTAACACTATGGGCAATTTAACATGGCCAATTCACCTGACCTGCACATCCTTGAACTGAAACCAGAGCACCCGGAGGAAACCCACGCAGACACGGGGAGAATGTGCAAACTCCATACTCCAAGGCTGGGATTGAACCTGGGACCCTGGTGCTGTGAGGCAGCTGTGCTAACCACTGAGCCACCGTGCCACCCAGAGCAATTGGCAAGTATTCACAGTCAAGACATAAAAGCCCCTCATTAATTTCAGGTATTTATTGAATTCAAATTCCACCATGTACTATGATAAGATTCGAAAGCAGGTCCCCAGAATATTGCCTACGTCCTTGGGTCAACAGCGATAATACCACTAGGCTATTGTCTCCTCATCTTGTACAAGTTCGCTGACACTCAGTTGAGCTCCACTACAGCAACTCAGCTCTTGACCTCATTACAGCTTTAGTTTAAACACAGACATAAGAGCTGAATTCCAGAGGTGAGAATGACTGCCCTTGAAATCAAGGCTGCATTCAACCAGGTGTGGTACCAATGAGCCCTCGCAAACCCTTTGTCAATGGGAATTAGAGCAAAACTCTCTGCTGGTTGGAGTCATAGCTGGCACATAGGAAGGTGATTAGTTGTTGTTTGTCAGTCATCTCAGCTTCAGGATATCTCTGCAGGAGTTCCTCAGGGTAGTGTCCAAGGTCAAACCATCTTCAGCTGCTTCAACAATGACCTTCCCACCACAACGTTCAATGAGTAGGGATGTTCGCTGATGATTGCACAATGTTCAGCACTATTTGTGATTCCTCAGTTACTGAAGCAGTCCATTTTCAAATGTAACAAGATCAATAGCAATATTCAGGCCTGGGCTGACAAGTGGCATGTAACATTCATGCAACGCAAATGCTGGGCTATGTCCAGTAAGAGTCAAAGAGTGTGGTGCTGGAAATGCACAGCTGGTCAGGCAGCATCCGAGGAACAGGAGAGTCGACTTGATGAAGGGCTTATGCCTGAAATATCAACTCTCCTGCTCCTCGGATGCTGCCTGACTGGCTGTGCTTTTCCAGCACTGCCCTCTTTGACTCTGATCTTCAGCATTTGCAGTCCTCACTTTCTCTCAATGTCCAGTAAGAGACAATCTCATTATCAACCCTTGACATTCAATGGTATTACCATAACTAAATTCCTCATTATCAACATCCTGGGGTTACGGCTGACCAGAAACGCAACTAGACTTGGTGCCATATGAATATAAGAGCAGGTCAAAAGCTAGAATACTGTGACAAGTAGCTCACCCCCTGACTTCCCAAGTCCTGTCCACCACTATAAGACACAAGAAATACCCTACACTTGATTGAATGGATGCAGCTCTACACTTGAGAAGCTTGATACTATTCAGGACAAAGCAGCCCACTCGATTGGCACCACATCCTCAAGCATTCACAAGCATCACTGATGTTCAGTAGCAGCAGTGTGTACTATCTGCAAGATGCATTGCAGAAATTCACCAAAGATCTTTAGATTGCACCTTCCAAACTCATGATTACTTCAATCTAGAAGGACAAGAGGAGTAGATATGGTTATCCATTTTGGTAGCAAGAACAGGAAGGCAGACTACTACCTCAATGGATTCAAATTATGTAAAGGGGCAGTACAGAGAGATCTGGGTGTTCTTGTACACCAGTCATTGAAGGCAAGCATTCAGGTACAGCAGGTAGTGAAGAAGGCTAATAGCATGCTGGCCTTCATAACAAGAGGAATTGAGTATAGAAGCAAAGAGGTGCTTCTGCAGCTGTACAGGGCCCTGGTGAGACCACACCTGGAGTACTGTGTGCAGTTCTGGTCTCCAAATCTGAGGAAAGACATTCTGGCTATTGACGGANNNNTCTTTACCCAGAGAGTGGTGGCTGTGTGGAATGCTCTGCCCCAGAGGGCAGTGGAGGCCCACTCTCTGGATTCATTTAAGAAAGAGTTGGATGGAGCTCTCAAAGATAGTGGAATCAAGGGTTATGGAGATAAGGCAGGAACAGGATACTGATTAGGAATGATCAGCCATGATTATATTGAATGGCGGTGCAGGCTCAAAGGGCAGAATGGCCTACTCCTGCACCTATTGTCTATTGTCTATTGTCATAGATACTTGGAAACACCACCACCTGCAAGCCCCCCTGCAAGCCACTCACTATCCTGATTTGGAAACATATTGCCTTTCCTTCATTGTCACTGGGTCAAAATTCCTGGAATTCCCTCCCTAAAGGCATTGTGGGTCTATGGATATTAAGGTGGAAAAAGTAAAAAACAATCAGGGAAACATAGTTCAATGGCACCAGAAGACACCAAGTTGCTTTCTTTCTCTTACTTTCACTTCCTTTCTAATTCTTTGTCGTTTACACATGGTCTTTTGCACACTGATACACTCATTCACTGGTTGAGAATTCATCCTTTCACTGGTGTTAAAGTCATTTTATTCCTCCTTCTACAAGAGATTGGCAGAGAAAGGTGAGTTGAAGATAATTAACTGTTCCTGGAGATTTTCTTATACCTTCACACAAGAGAGTTTTTTTTCATGTTTTCCGTTTGTAGGCTAGGTGATTCTTTGCTTTACTTGGTTTCATAGAAGCTATGGTCACTTGTTCAAAATCCAATCAGAACATCACTGTCAATCAGGTTTCCTTTCGTTCAGACCTTATCGGCTCCATGGTTTCTACTTCCGTTCCAGGAAAAACGTAACGTGTGTGCAACTCACAACCAGTAAATATGGTTTTTAAAACTGTGCAAAAACATTGCTGCTATCTCCTTGGTTAAAGCAGTATCTTCCTTTTTAGTTCTGGTCAACAGTCCAAAAATAAAGAAAATAAAAAGATGTCCTCTTTATGTACCTATAAATCTAAGCACACATTTGTTCACTCATTGGATGAGCAAGGCAGATGAGACAACCAGTTCAAGCAGAAGTATTGTGGGTGGAAAGTATAAGCAAAAACATACCAAGTCTGTGGATCAAAGACCAAACTACAAAGGAGAAATGAGGTGGACTTTCTCAGTTTCTTTTACATCTTTGTCAATTATATCACATTGTTATCAACTTTTGTGATCTTCAATTTGGTAGCTGGTTCAGTCGGACGGGGATTTTTGCCTGAGTTCTTTTCCAGTCAGAGGAAAAGCAATTTTGCTTACTGGCAGACATTTTAGAGGTCTGCATAACCTCTTCTGTCAGTTCTATGACAACTTGTACTTTAACCACCCACAAACTATTGCTAGCAGTTACATTTTCCACCTTAATATCCATTTTTTCATTCATCTGTGGAACATGAGCATCACTGCATTTATTTCCTATTCCTAGATGTTCTTGGGAAGGTGGTGGGTTGTATTTCTGAACTGCTGCAGTCCATGTGCTGTAGGTAGACCACAATGCCCTTAGGAGGGAATTCCAGGATTTGACCCAATGACAATGAAGGTAAGGCAATATGTTTCCAAGTCAGTAGCACAGTTCTAGTTTCCCCACCCCTGTAAACATAAATAAATTAGACCCAGTGGGGTTCCTCTTGTGGTGCAGTGGTAATGTCTCTACCCCTGGACTGGGAAGCCTGGGTTCAAGTCCTGCCTGTTCCGGAGGTGCAGAATAACATCTCTGAACAGGTTGATTTGACTGTATCCTTTGGGGACACATTTCAGATTCTAATTCTATTCAGATTCCACCATCTATCACTGTTTAATCACCAAAACACATCTTCAAGAGGTAGCCATGATGTGGAGGTGCAGATGATTGACTTGGGTGGCAAGGTCAGAAGTAACATGGCACCAGGTTATTGTCTAACAGGTCTATTTGAAATCACAAGCTTTTGGAGCACTGCTCCTTCATCAGGTGGAGTGAAGAATTTTGTAATTATCTCTCTACCTTAATTAATCAGATTATAGGTCATCCCTTCACCTGCTATTCAGTTGTTGACACTCTACTCACACAGTCTGACACTCTCAATCACCTGCAGGGACCTATTATTCAGCTGGTCATCACTCCATTCACATCATTTGTGTGATGTTTGATCTCTCTGATTATAAGGTCTGTGCCTGAGTGCTTCTCTTCACTCCACCTGATAAAGGGACAATTCTCCAAAAGCTTGCAATTTCAAATAAACCTGTTGGACTATAACCTGGTGTCTTGTGACTTTCTGACATTAGAGTGATAGTAAGATGAGATGTGGCCAAGTGACTGCCCCTCTTTCCACAATGCCCACTTTCGCCTAGTATCTTCATATTGTTCAATGTGGGCTGATCACATGTAGGAAAGCTTTTAACCTTATATTTAATCATAGCAATAACTAACAGAAAATAAACAAGGAAGCTGCATTTAGCTTTTGGAATAGAAACAAACTGCTTGTCTTTTGAGCACAAAATTTTTGCAGTATCTGAATGATCATTGCACCCAACTTACATCTTTTTGAGCAAGGTGTCAATTAAACTCTGTCTGGCTTGTGTCTGACATTGCTGCACTTTATCATGCTGAAGGTGGTGTTCCTCCTACTCAATGTCCTCATTTTCCTCAGTAGACCTCCCCCACTCTCCCAGCTCATCAGTATCCATTACAACCACTTTTTGCCGGACATTTTGTTTCAGAGCACAGCATCCAAGGATAATGCAGCATGCCCTATCTGGTGTACACTCTGAGGCTACACAGACTGATGCAAGCATCAGAACTTCATTTTCAGGAGGCTTGTTGTATACACCACCATAGCTCTGGGTCAAAGAGTGAACTGCATTGTGTCTATGCTCAGACTCACTCAAGGGGTTGTAATGGAATCATCAGTTGTGATTACAGAGGGTAGTGTTTGACCACCAGTAACTATCCTTCTAAGGCACCTGACTCTTCAAACACAGTAGGAACACCAAGAACTGTCAAGGATATAAACACCAGGGCATCTTCTATGTGATATCGATGAACATAGATGACTTATGAATTGGTGGAATGGAATCCTTTTTGTTTATGAACTCAGCTGCTTTGTGTTATAGGGCTCTAAGAGAAATGGGTGTACAATCTATCATGCCATGCACATGGGAGAAGCCAACTCCCATGTTGACATTACCCAAGAGCAGCACTGATCTCAGGGAAATGAAATGCGACGTTGATCTGGCACAAATGGCATCAGTAATAGCCTAGTTACATTTGTGGGTGGGTGATTGAGAGGTCCATGCATGTATCCAGTGGATTCTTGGTAGAAGTAATTTGTATATAAATCAGTGTCAATTCAGGTGTCACCTTGATGGTCTTCGAGATATGAGAAGGCAATGGCTTGTGGTATTATTGCTAGACTGTTAATCTCACAACCCAGGTAATGTTCTGAAGTCGCAGGTTCAAATCCCAACATGTGGGCGGCACGGTGGCTCGTGGGCGGCACGGTGGCTCGTGGGCGGCACGGTGGCCCAGTGGTTAGCACTGCTGCCTCGCAGCGCCAGAGACCCGGGTTCATTTCCCGACTCAGGCGACTGACTGTGTGGAGTTTGCACATTCTCCCCGTGTCTGCGTGGGTTTCCTCCGGGTGCTCCGGTTTCCTCCCACAGTCCAAAGATGTGCAGGTCAGGTGAATTGGCCATACTAAATTGCCCGTAGTGTTAGGTAAGGGGTAAATGTAGGGGTATGGGTGGGTTTCGCTTCGGCAGGTCGGTGTGGACTTGTTGGGCCGAAGGGCCTGTTTCCACACTGTAATCTAATCTAATCTAATCTAATGTTAGGTGATGGAAGTTGAATTCAAGAAAATAAGTCTAATGATGACCGTGAAATCATCGTTGATTGTTGGAAAAATTCATCTGATTCACTAATGTCCTTTAGGATCCTTACCTGGTCTGGCCTGGATGTGACTCCAGATGCAGAGCAAAGTGATTGATTTGTAAATACCCTCTGGGCAATTAGGGATGAGAAATAAATGCTGGTCTAGCCAGTGAAGTTCTCATTCTGTGAATGAATAAATGAAAGATGGCCACCCACTCCCTCAGATGATCGGTCCCACCACAAAACCTGGCTTAGTCCTGTGACAGTGTCATAGGACAGTGTCTCTGTCATCTGGAGAAAATGGCATTGAAGATGTTACATTCTGACCTTCTATATCTCCTTAGCATCCTGAGGTACCCTTCAGCTAAGACCTCTTTAATGTGAAGGCTATTCAGCATCTCCTGAAGGTTGCTGCTAGTCCTGAGCTTGCAGTAGCAACTGATAACCCCTGCTGGATCCATCAGTCATGATTGTAACAACCCTATTTAGTCTTTAGTACATGTCTTCAGTAATGTGAGCAATTAGCAATTCAAATTAGTCACAAATGATGGTTTATCATACTCCAACAAACGGTGGGACATAGAGCACTCTAGCAAGGAGTGCTTCTACATGGTACTTTGACATGGGACCTTATTCTGAAAAATACATCAGGAGTCATGTCTCAAAGATATTGTAAGAGTTTGGAATTGCTGCATGAATCCCAGCCCGACACCACCCAAGGAAAAGCATCCAGTTGTTGCATGTTGCATTATACTTCAGTTCAAGGTGTTAGGAAACCAGATCCATGCCCCTGAAACCTTGCATTAGCTTTGCACTTTGTGGCCTGAGAGTGCTACTTTTAAGATCACCTGTGACTACTGTGCTTCTCAGAAAAGACTTCAATATGCAATGATAATTGACATGGTTGAGATTTCTTTAGACTGGTATTTGCATGCTTCATAGTTGTGCAGTGGTTGCAGTCAAGCTATTGGCCCTTGTAGGGTCCCTTATCCATCAGAAGTAAAGCTCAAATGTTGGGACAGAAAACAAACACTAACTCTAACTACACCAGGTGTAGTCACAGCCATTTCCAATTTATTGTTCACATTTATAAATCAAGAAAACATAAAAGAAATGCACATCATGCTTGGCAGAATGAGTTGATAAGTGTGGCGCTGGAAAAGCACAGCAGGTCAGGCAGCATCCGAGGGACAGAGAGTCAATGTTTCGGCCATAAACCCTTCATCAGGAATGTGTAGGGGGAAGAAGGCTGAGAGATAAATAGGTGGGTGAGGTGGGGCTGGGGGAAAAGTATCTGAGAAGGCAATAGGTGGATGCGGGTATGAGGTAAAGGTGATAGGTTGGTGGGGAGGGTGGAGCGGATAGGTGGGAAGGAAGATGGACAGGTCAAGAGGGTGGTGTTGAGTTGGACGGTTGGATTTGGGATGAGGTTGGGGGAGGGGAGATTTGGAAACTGGTGAAGGCAGTGTTGATGCTGTGTGATTGAATGGTCCCAAGATGGAAGATAAGGCATTCTTCTTCCAGTTGGTGGGGTGACTTCGATTTGGCAGTGGAGGAGGCCCAGGACTTGCATGTCCTTAGGGGAGTGGGAGGGGGAATTGAAGTGATTGGCCGCAGTGCGGTAGGGTTGTTTGGTGCATGTGTCCCAGAGATGTTCCCTTAAACACTCCGTGAATTGACATCCTGGCTCCCCGATGTAGAGGAGACCAAATTGAGAGCTATGGATAAGGTGGGTAGATTTGCAGGAAAGTCTCTGCTGGACGTGAAAAGATCCTTTGGGACCTTGGATGCAGGTGAGGTGGGAGGTGTTGGTGCAGGTTTTACACCTCCTGCGGCGGCAGGGGAAGGTGTAAGGTATGGAGGATGGGTTGGTGGGGGTTAACCTAATGAGGAGTCATGGAGGAAATAGTCTCAGCGGAACACAGATAGGGGTGGAAAGGGAAATATATCTTTGGTGGAGTCTGATTGTAGTTGGTGGAAATGGTGGAGGATAATGCCCTGTATTTGGCGATTAATGGGGTGGAAGGTGAGGACCAGAGGCGTTCTATCCTTGTTGCGGTTGGAGGGGTAGGGTTCAAGGGCAAAGGTGTGGGAACCTGGGTCATTACATACTTGAGAGGCTGAAAATTTTAACTTTTGTTGAAGATCAGCAAAAGTGAAGAAGAAAAATAGCAAAGAAAAAATACTGCATTTGCTTCTGGGACTAATGAGGGATCACTTATCTTTCAATCAACAATAAATTTATAGTTGACAAATGATCACAACTTTCAGCTCATATCTCTTGGAACTGGGTGTTAATTAAGTCATGTCTGGCTTGTTGTACCTAATGCTGCACTGTTCTATTGTGCTACTCAAGGTCCTTCTCTTCCTCCTTGTTGCTGCTCTGTCAGTTCTTCAGCAATCATCACATTCCTAATCTGGCTGCTTCAGTTGTGTTGAGCAGAGCATTACAGGTCTGTGAACCACACTCTGTGCAGAGTGTACTGCAAGCCTCACTGGCTCCCTCCCCAGACCTTGCCAAGCAATGGAACCTCACCTTCAGGAGACCTGTCATTACTCCACGGTAGCGCTGGTCAAAGAATGGGTTGCACTGAATCTGTACTCGGCCTCAGGCAGGGGGTTAGATTCATACAATCAAAAAAAGCACAGAAAAAGTCTCTTCAACACATTGAGTATACACCCCCAGTCAAAAAACAACTACCTAACTATTCTCATGCCATTTTCCAGCAATTGACCCAGGGCCTTGTATGACTTGGCATCAAAAGTGTACAGTATATCTAAATACTTCTTAAATGTTATGAGAGTTTCTGTGTCTACCATCCTTACAGGCAGTGACTTCCAGATTCCCACCATTCTGAGTGAAAGGATATTTCCTCACATCCATATAAACCTGCTGCCACCGTACTTAAATCTATGTCCCTAACCATTGATTGGTCCACCAAGAGAAAAAGTTTCTTGCTGTCTACTGTGTCCATTCATTACCATTGTCATCCCCATCCTCCTCAAAATCCCATGTTCCTTTCTTCCTCACAATCCTTGTCAACTCCAAACATCTTCATCTATCAACATTAACCCTAAGCCCCAGGTTTCCAGCTTAGCCATGCCAATCACACTGTAGCATTGACTCCCCATTGAAGCCAGACTAGTTGTGACCATCAATGAACCCCCCCCCCACCTACGCAGTAATCCATGTCCTTCAAAGCACTATCACTTCCCACTCTTTCATGTTGCGTTGCCCCTTTATTATTCCTCCAAATCCCAGAATGTGCTAATCCCCACAATTGATTTCACAACTTTCCGAGCACAGCAAAGGCCCCGATAACTGCTAATTCTGACTGACAACATTCTCCATAAATTTTACTGAGGACAACCCACCTTAGGCTTTGAGATATGGCAATTTGGCAGAAGCACATGCAGTGAGTTGGTGGCACACCTTGTATGTGCATGTTCTCCTCTATTTTTATTTTACCTGCTTAGGATTCCTCCTTGTCCTTTTTGTTGTGTTCTTTGCTTCAGAGATATGATGATACACTTCAGGTTTACTGTCTGAGCAGAACTTTATTCAAAGCTTTAAAGTATCTGCTCTCATGCTTTTAACAGCTTGCCTCAGTTTAATGTCCACATCATGATTTAACTAATTATATATAAAGAACATTACTGGACACACAAATCAAACACCAAACAATTGAATATTACATTTCTATCTGATAACACTAAAATACTTATTTCAAATTAAATCACCTCAACAACAAATGTGTACAATTCATCAAGGTGTCCTTTGGAGTTCAGCTTGTTTGTTTTCTCTAAAAATAGAAATAGTCTTTGAGATGTAAAGGTCTTTGATGATGGTGCTCTGTTGTTGACCACCAGACTCTTTCATAGGATTGTAGTTTTATCGAATGATACCCAGATGTCATAGAGTCATAGAGATGTACAGCACAGAAACCAACCCTTTAGTCCAATTTGTCCCTGCCGACCAAATATCCTAACATAATCTAGTAACATTTGCCAGTGCTTGGCCCATATCCATTTAAAACCTTTCTATTCATCTACTCATCCAGATCCTTTTTAAATACTGTAATTGTACCAGCCTCTACCACTTCCTCTGGCAGCTCATTCCATATACACATCACCCTGTGGGTGAAAAAAGTTGTCCCTTTGTTCCCTTTTAAATTTTTCCCCTCTCAGCCTAAACGTATGCCCTCTAGTTCTGGACTGTCCCAACCCAGGGAAAATACCTTGTCTATTTACCCTATCCATTCCCCTCATGATTTTATAAACCTCTATAAGGTCACCCCTCAGCCTCCGACACTCCAGGGAAAACAGCCACAGGTTATTCCGCCTCTCCCTATAGCTCAAATCCTCTAACCCTGGCAACAGCCTTGTAAATCTTTTCTGAACCCTTTCAAATTTCACAATATCCTTCTGATAGGAGGGAAAACAGAACTGCACACAATATTCCAAAAGTGGCCTAACCAATGTTCTATCTAGCCGCAAAATGATATATATATAAAACCAATAACCAATGCTCTGAATAAAGAAGGAAAGCGTACCAAACATCTTCTTCTATCCTACCTACCTGCGACTCCACTTTCAAAGAACTATGAACCTACACTCCAAGGTCTCTTTCTTCAGCAACACTCCTCAGGACCTTACCATTAAGTGTATAATCCTGCCCTGATTTGCCTTTACAGAATGCAGCACCTTGCATTAATCTAAATTAAATTCCAATTGCCACTCCTCAGCCCATTGGCTCATCCTGTTGTACTCTGAGGTAACCTTCTTCGCTGTACACTATACCTCCAATTTTGGTGTCATCTACAAACTTGTTAACGATACCTCTTACGTTCACATCCAATCATTTATATAAATGACGAAAAGCAGTGGACCCAGCACCAAGCCATGCAACACACCACTGGTCACAGGCCTCCAGACTGAAAGGCAACCCTCCACCACTACTCTCTGTCTTCAACCTTCGAGCCAGTTCTGCATCCAAATGGCTAGTTCTCCCTGTATTCCATGAGATCTAACCTTGCTAACCAGTCTACCATGAGGAACCTTGTCAAGTGCATTACTGCAGTCGATATAGATCGCGTTCACTGCTCTGCCCTCATCAACCCTCTTTGTTACGTATTCAAAAACCTCAATCAAGTTAGTGAGGCATGATTTCCCATATACAAAGCCATATTTATTATCCTTAATCAGTCCTTGCCTTTCCAAATACATGCAAATCCTGTCCCTCAGGATTCTCTCCAACAACTTGCCCACCACCACTGTCAGGCACACCAATCTGTAGTTCCCTGGCTTTTCCTTACCATCTTTCCTAAATAGTGGCACCATGTTAGCCAATCTCCAGACTTCCAGCACCTCACCTATGACTATTGATGATATATATATATCTCAGCAAAGGGCCCAGCAATCACTTCCCTAGCTTCCCACAGAGTTCTAGGGTACATCTGATCAGAGTCAAGATTAGAGTAGTACTGGAAAAGCACAGCAAGTCATGCAGCATCCGAGGAGCAGGAAGATCAATGTTTCGGGCAAAAGACCCTGGGGATTTATCCACCTTTATGCTCCTTCCTAGGCATGATATAATAAATGTTGTTTTTGCAATAACCATTCAAGTTTCACGTGCAGTGTAGTTATTATCAAAAACAACGTGAGTTCATTGTGTATTGTGTAGTGTAGAACCAGTTCTTCCTCTATTTCATGCAACTACTCAGTTTTATGTTACTAGCCTCTTCTCTGCTGTGCATAGTTCGTTACCAGTCCACTCATGTAACAAGAATTATGATCATTTACGAAATTGCCCTGATCACATAAGGCTGAATCTTATGTTTGAGCAGCATCTACGTTTTTGAATGGATTCTCACTGAGAGGCCTAGTGAGATTTCTCACTGTATCTTACCAAAATCATCACATTATCTAGTTACCCTGCTCCTATGGCATCCCTCAGTTCTGATTGTAGCCCTGTCTTACCACGCAACACTCACGCAACAACTCATCAGATATCCACCAAAAAAATGCCATGCCTCACACTTGCACCATCTTCAAAAGCCATTGTGTACCTGGACAAGCATTGTCAGCCCATGTCATAGACATGGCAGACAAGGAGGAAGAGGCACCCTGCTCTGCAGTTAGGGAACAAAAGTCCTACTGGTGGGGTGGTGCAGATAAGTCATGTCTTCTTTCTGATAACCAGGAGCAGAAGCCACGACACCAGATTGTCCCAACCTGGTTCAAGGCTACCCGTGCCTATGCAGTCTCAGCCATCTGGAGAAATATGTAGCAATGTAAGCCACTCCGTCAGCGTGTCACCATCTTCTCTCCCACTTGCCACATTTCCCCTATTTCTACCATTATATCGACCTCCCACCAAGGCTTATGCTCCACCACTTCTACAATTGCCTGCAACATCATTCCTCATTCACTATCACCTACCCCAACTCCCAACACCACTAACTCTGCACTGCCTACTCACTTGCTCATGTAACCTACACAGCTGTCAATATTAAAAGCTGTGCCACTTACTTTCATCTCCTTTCCTTCCCCCTTTCTCTGTCCTAAAGGGAAACCGCCCCCAGTAAAGCAAAAGCATCAAGATAAATGGTGGTCTTCCTGACGTTTGGGTCTTCACCCATTATGTGGTGAGCATCCTGAGTCTGGCTGGCTTAGCGACTGTGTCCAGTCCGCTGTACTTGTATCAAAGGCTGCCCTTGACTTAATGAGCTAGACTCCATGAATGAACCTGTTTACATTGACTTGATTAAAGCCTCATGACAACTATGACAAGCTTCCAGACTATGTGTCTGGGCCTCACAGCAAAGCAAGACAGAAGTATTTAAGCCTGATATCTCTGGCTGAGGGGACAAAGCGCAAAAAGGCAAGAAAAAGCACTGCAAAGCAAGATACTATGACATCAATATAGGCTCACAGTTTGTGAAAACTATGAGCCTAGTCCAGTCTATGAGCTGGGTTCATGACCCTGAGCATAAAGTGTTGTTTTAGCAGCTTTACATAATATTTGCTGGTGAAGCCATAGATGCAGCTTTGAAGTGCAGAAGTATACTATAAGTGAATCCACGATGTGCAATAAGGTTCTTAGAGGCTGGCACATATCAGATGCCAATGTCCATAAAAATGCGATGAATATGGCCAGTGCCCATGGAACATGATCTGAGATGTTGGTGCCTACTGTCCAACATGGAGGTCCTTCAAAGCAAGCAGTAAACTGAAATTTCCAGGTATCTGCTCTGATTTCAATGTTGAGTATTCTCAATGTCTGGCTTCTTTGGTGTGTTTGGTAAGATAAGAAGCTGAACATTAATGAGGTGAATCGGGCCATTAATAGGGCATTTAACAAGCAATAGTCCCCTTTATTTGGTAAGTCCCTGCTGACTAGCAAGAAACATACCTTGCCACACGGCAAATGCATAAAAGATGTAGCAAGATGCTTTCACTTGGACCTCACCAGAATTCTCATCTGGTGCTGCACCAAATCTCACCATACCTCATGAAGATGATTTGGCTGTGTATAGACATTTAGAGATTAATGAGCAAATCTTGACATGGCTCACAAAGTAGTCAACATTTGAATGTCGATGCAGAGAATAAACTTTCTACCATATTGTTAATGTTCACAAACGTAGATTCAGGTTAATATTTCTCACTGTTCTATAAAGTATTTGGATTCAGTTTCTAATAATGATCATTCACTTTCTTCAATGTACCATGAGAGCATGACATTTCTTGGCATATCTGTTGTAAAATACATTTCTGAGTTGTGGTTTGAAATGCTCAGAGTTATCAGAGATGCCTTGCCTTAACTGTGTCAAATGCTGTTTGCTGTACATTTTTGCTGCGCATTTTTCCCATTCCTGTTGTGCATCTTTATACAGTAACAAAAAACAAAACATAAGAACAGGCCCTTCAGCTCTCCAAGCCTGTGCCACACATTTTACCCTTCCATACTAAAACTGTCTTCACTTCCAGGATCCGCACCCCTTTATTCTCTTTCTATTTGTTTTCATCCAGGTGCTTCTTGAATGCTGGTTCCACCATCTCTTCTGGCAGCACGTTCCACCAGGTATTCATCATCTTTGTGTGACAAACATGCCTCATATATCTCTTTTCAACCTCCCCCTTTACACCTTGAATCTATGTCCTCTAATAATTGACCCATCCACCCTGGGAAAAAGCCTCAATTTCCATTTTATCCATGCCATTCACAATCTTGTGTACTTCGATCAGGACGCCCCTCAATCTCTTGCATTCCAATGAAAATGAACCCAGACTAGCCAACCTTTCTTCCTAGCTAAAGTCCCCTGGGCAACATCCTGGTAAACCTTTTCCATACCTTCTCCAAAGCATCCACATCCTTCTGGTGACCAGAGCTGTATGCAATATTCCAAGTGAGGCCTAACTAAAGTTTTATAAAGCTGCAGCATAACTTGTGTACCCTTATGGCCAGAGCCCTTTCCAATGAAGGCAAGCATGCAATAAGCCTTTTTACTATTTTATTTAACTGCACTGCCACCTTCAGTGATCTGTGGGACTGCACATCCAGATCCCTCTGCATATCAATACTCCTGAGGGTTCTGCCATTCATTGTATAATTTCCACCTGTAGTTGACCTTCCAAAATGCTTCACCTCACATTTGTCCGGATTAACCTCCATCTGCCATTTTTCTGCCCATGACTCCATCACGTCTATATCCTGCTGTATCTTCTGACAATCCTCCTCACCATCCGCAACTCCATCAATCTTTGATCATTTGCAAACTTACTAGTTAGACAAACTATGTTTTCCTCCAATTTGTTTATGTAGATTACGAGCAGCAGAGGTCCCAGCATTGGTCCTTGTGGAACACCACTAGTCACAGCCCTCCATTCCAAAAGATATCCTTCTACTGCTACCCTCTGTATCCTATGATTAAGCAGTTTTGTATTCATCTTGCCAGCTCATACCTGATACCACATGACTTCACCTTTTGTACCAATCTGCCATGAGGGACCTTGTCAAAGGGCTTACTGAAGTCCGTGCAGACAACTTCAATCACTTTTCCCTCATCAATTACCTTCGTCACCGCCTCAAAAAACTTAATCAAGTTAGTGAGGCACAACCTTCCCCATACAAAACCAGGCTGTCTATTGCTAATAAGTCCATTTGCTTCTAAATGCATATTGATCTTGTCCCTGAGGATCTTTTCCAATAATTTCCCTACCACTGACAAGATACTCACAGGATTGTAATCTGCAGGATTATCCTTATTACTCTTCTTAAACAATGGGAGAATATTGTCTATTCTCCAATCCTCTGGGACCTCACGTGTGGCCAAAGAGGATACAAAGATGTCTGTCAATGCTCTAGCAATTTGTTCTCTTGCCTTCCTCAATATTCTAGGATAGATCCCATTAGGCCCTTGGGATTTATCTACATTAATACTTTTTAAGGTGCATAATACCTCTTCCTTTTTAGTAGCAACTTGGCTGAGAAACTCGACACTCCCTTCCTTGAGATCATCCTCCACCAATTTGTTTATTTTGGTGAATACAAACACAAAGTAGTCGTTTAGGGCCTTACCTACTTCTTCTGACTCCACGCATAGATTCCCTGCTTTGTCCTTGAGTGGAACAATTCTTTCCCTGGCAATCCTCTTGCTTTTATATACATATAAAAAGCCTTGGGATTCTCCTTAATCTTGTTTGCTAATGACTTTTCATGACCCCTTTTAGCCCTTCTAATTCCCTGCTTAATTTGTTTCCTACTTTCCATATATACTTCAAGGGTTTCATCAGTTCCCATCCTCCCAGACCTTACATATGCTTCCCTTTTCTTTCTGACCAAGGTCATAACATGCCTGGTCATCCAAGGTTCACGTAACTTGCCAAAGGTATCCTTCACTCTCACAGGAATGTGCCATGCCTGTACTCTTGTCAACTCCTGTTTGAAATGCTCCAATACTGTATGTCCAATGTAGATTTGCCCTCAAAATGCTGCCTCCAATGAAAATTCTCCAGTTCCTGCCTAATTTTGTTGTAGTTTGCCTTCCCCCAATTTAACACCTTCACCCGATGACTGCTGTTATCCCTATCCATGAGTATCTTAAAACTCATGGTATTATGGTCACTACTCCTGAAATGCTCCCCTACTGAAATTTCACTCATCTGGCTGGGCTCATTTCCCAAAACTAGGTCCAGTATAACCCCTTTCCTGATTGGACTGTTTACGTATTGTGTCAAGAATCCCCTCTGGTCCTTACAATCCTTTAGCACATTTGCCCCGAGCCCCTAGCCTAACTATTAGTGCTGAAGAACAATGCCAATGCTTTCATGTTAGATAGGGTCATAAGTACATGAATGGCTTTGATGTTGTTTCATGTAAGCTTGAAACATAGGGTCACAGCTATCAGAAGCAGGAAATATGGCCTTTTGAGCCAAAACATAATCATGTCTGATCTGCATTTCGCAGGACTGTTCCCTCTGGGATACCCTAGTCCATTCCATGACCACTAACACCACTTTCTCTTCCCAGGACACCTTCCCATGTAACCGCAGAAGGTGCAACACTAGCCCCTTCACCTCCTCCCTGCTCACCATCCAAGTCTTTCCAGGTGAAGCAGCATTTCACCTGTACCTCCTCCAATCTTGGGTATTGCATTCACTGCACCCAATGTGGCCTACTCTACATTGGAGAAACCAAATGCAGTCTGGGTGACTGCTTTGCAGAACACCTCTGGTCTGTGCACAAGTATGACCCTGACCTTCCCGTAGCTGGTCTTTTCAACACAGTGTCCTGCTCGCATGCCAACTTGTCTGTCCTTGGCATGCTTCATTGCTCCAGTGAATCACATCTTCCCTCCCCCCATTCCAACAGGACTATATTCTCTTTAAAGTCTGGCAGTTAGACAACCATTGTTCTGCCATTCTCACATTGCAGTCACTTAATGTGAAATAGCAACATATTTTCTCCAGAAGCACTTTGCATCCTGACTCCCTTCCTCCAACAATCACCCCCCCCCAACTCAGCTACAGCGTAAATGCTTCGCCCTCCATATGTCACTTTAGCTCTGAAAAAGAGTTATCTGGACTTTCTCTCCACGGAAGGTGTCTGATCAGCTGTGATCTCCAGCATTTGTTCTTTTCTGTGCCCGTAGCATGTTTTGCAGTGGAAGGACTGTTTCCTTATCAATATGTTCAGATAGGGTAATAGTAAATCAAGAATTGTGGATTGAAATGCTCCTTGGAGTATTTCTTTTCCATCAATGACTGCTTTCTTTTTCATCCACCTGTTATTATAAACCTCTGGAGCAAGTGGAAGATTAGATTCTCTACAGTACGGAAACAGGCCCTTCAGCCCAACAAGTCCACACTGACCCTCCACAGAGTAACCCACCCAGATTTATCCTGACTAATGCACCTAACACTATGGGCAATTCACCTAATCTGCACATCTTTGGATTATGAGAGGAAAATGGAGCACTCGGAGGAAACCCACACAGACACAGGTCCCTGGCGCTGTGAGGCAGCAGTGCTAACCACTGAGCCACCATGCCATCCCATTTTTTTTCTGACAGTTCATAGAATCCCTACAGCTTGGAACAGACCATTCGGCCCAACAAGTCCGAAGAGTATTCCACCCAAACCCATTCCCCTACCCAATTACTCGATATTTACCCCTCACTAATGCACCTAACTTACACATCCCTGAACACTATGGACAATTTAGCATAGCCAATTCACCTGACCTGCACATCTTTGGATTGTGAGAGGAGACCCACATAGATACGGGGAGAACATGCAAACTCTATGCAGAGAGTCTCCCGAGGTTGGAATTGAACCCAGGTCCTTGGCGCTGTGAAGCTACTGTGCTAGCCACTGAGCCACCGTGCTGCCCCTGGTTGAACTTGGGCCTCCTTGTCCAGAGTTGGAGACACTATTACTGTACTACAAGAACCTTCAAAAACTGCTTATATTTTTTTTTAATTTAACCTATTTTCTATTCAGCCTGTTCAGAGATGTTATCAGGATTTGAACCCAGGCCTCCCAGTCCAAGCTTATGGACACTACCAGGGTGCCGTAAATACCCTCAAAGACTGCTTTTAAGGGAAGATGAATGATTAGGACTCAATTATTCAATCCAGCTTAACAAGTGTGGTCCAAGCACGAGTGCTGAGTTGCATGCAGTCACCTGCATATTCAATGGTGGGAACATTTGAATATAGCAATTGGGATGCCATGTTGCAGCTGTACAGGACATCAGTGAGGCCACTTTTGGTATACCATGTACAATTCTGATCGCTGTTCTATAGGAAAGATGAGGGAAAATTAGGGATATTGTTGATAGAGACCAAGATGGTCTCAGACTACAGTCTGGTATTGATCAGTTGGTAAATTGGGCAGAGCAATGTCAGGTGGAATTTAATCCCGATAGGTGTGAGGTGATGCAATTTGGAAGGTTTGAGGAAGGTTATACACAATGGGGGTAAGCCCCTAAGGAGTACTGAGAAACAGAGTGACTTGGGTGTACAAGTCCATTGATCCCTGGAGGTGTCAGAGTGGGTTGATTGTGTGGTGAGGAAGGCATTTGGGATGCTTGGGCTTCATTAATTGTGGTGTAGAATATAGGAGCTTGTTACAATTTTTAAAACATTTGTTAGGCCACAGATGGGATACAATGTGCAGTCCTTGTCATCACACTATCAGAAGGACATGATTGCATTAGAGAGGGCACAAGGAGATTCACCAGGATGTTGCCTGGGAAGAAAAATCTCAGTTATAAGGCGAGACTGGATAGCCTGGATTTGTTTTACTTGAAGCAGAGGAGGTTGAGCGAAGATCTGATTGAGGTATACAAAATTATGAGAGTCATAGACAGGGTAGATGGGGAGAATCATTCCCATGGCAAACGTGTCTAAGACTAGAGGCATAAGTTTAAGGTGAAGAGAAAGGTTTCTTTCACCCAAAGGCTGATATCGTGCAACCATGAGGGTTGTGGAGGCAGATACTCCTGCAGCATTTAAGAAACGTGTGGATGAGTATGTAAAATGTTGGGCCATAGTAGGCTATGGATCAAGTACAGGTAAGTGGAATTAGTGTAGTTTGATGTTTGTTGGTGGGGATAGACATTATGGGTCAAAGGACCTGTTTCTATGCTGGATGACTCTTTGACGCCTTGTCTTTTAAGTTGTCGGGTCCATCATGAACTGAGACATTGGCAATACTACAATCTGTGGCACTTCTTTAAACCTTTCCTGCTCTCCAAAATGTTATTGATCACTTCAACTATTTTTCATTAGCTTTACAATTTTTGCATAAAGTTGTGAGTTGCATGAGTTAGATCTGGACATGGCAATGATGTTTCTGCTTGACAGACATGATTCCTTGATACACAAATTTAAAGCTAGAAAATTACTGCTAAGGGCCTGAACTGATCTTCTATACATTAAAGTGGAACTCTAATTCGTACCAGTATCAGTTATTTCCAAATGTTACTTATTTTACTTAATATTGTTATTACTGAACCAATGCTGCAAAGAATGCTGATACATTGTTTCCCTAACTCTGGTGATTCCATTGTCTTGCTTGTTGGTCTAGTATGATTTTTGTATGCCTGGAACCATTTATAGCATTTCAGCATCACTGATGGATAAATCCTAAATCAGAATCTCTAGTTTTTGTTAATAACTCAAGATTTATGCAATTTAGTGTAACTTTAATTTTAATGAGGACTCTCAGGTTTTGTGGCAGGAACATAAGGTTGAAAACCAAATGCATGGATACAGTTCATGGAAAATAATCCACTTCCAAACTTATTTTTCCAAACCTTCTACAGTGTATGAAACATCTGAAAACAAAATGAGTTATATGCATATATATTTATCATAGAATCCCAACCGAAAGAGGCCAGTCAGCCCAACAAGTCTGCACTGACCCTCCAAAGAGTATCCCACCTAGGCCTAATTCTCCCAATCTATCTCCATAACCCTCGCCTGCACATCATTAATACCACGTACAATTTATCATTGCTAATCCACCTAACCTGCACATATTTAGACTGGGGAGGGGGAGTCTGAAGCACCTGGCAAAATCCCACAAAGACAAAGAGAGAATGTGCAAACTCCACACAGACAGTCAGCCAAGGGTGGAGTACAACCCAGGTCTCTAACACTGTGAGGCAGCAGTATTGACCACTGAGCCATCATACCACCCTTCCCTCTCAGTCCTCCAAATTGTTTTTGTGCAGATCTGTGAGGACTCTGTGAAGATTCACACTATATTTAATGTAGTCAACTCCCCAAGATGTTGCTATATGAATGTGTTGTGATCAATAGCTTTTCTCCAGGGTTAGTGAACTAATTTCCTATAACACCAGTGGAGCTGTTAACCACAGAAAGGTAATGGGACAGACTTCATCTTCTGCAAAATGCGAAACAGTAAAATAATGCAGCCTTAATTTCAAAACTCAAATTTCAACCAATTTACTGTCTGAACTTGCATAGGTATTGGGCATCCTTGTTACAATAAAAGCTCCTGCAAAGAATCCAGACTACTATATCAACAGAAAAACCTTCCTCTTTGAATGTACATATATGTTTGTGTCTGTTAACCTGATAGTTGTTATGATTCTTTAATCAATAAGAAATCAGATTACTTGACTGTTCAGACCAACCCCATTATTGGACAGATGGATCCTCGGGGAGAGGGGACATCATCCAAGGAGTTGGCTGCTCACACCATCAAATTTAAACGGCACACAGTGAAGGTATAATGAGTGCTCCCGTCACGCAGGAACATTCATTTAGCAGCATTGGCCTTCTGAAGTTGTGCTTCAGATGTCACACTGCTTAGGGAAATCTTTGCAGTAGTTGAAACTTTATTGCTGGAACAGCACAGCAGGTCAGGCAGCATCCAGGGAACAGGAGATTCGACGTTTCGGGCACAGGGCCTGTGCCCGAAACGTCGAATCTCCTGTTCCCTGGATGCTGCCTGACCTGCTGTGCTGTTCCAGCAATAAAGTTTCAACTTTGATCTCCAGCATCTGCAGACCTCACTTTCTCCTCAAATCTTTGCAGTAAGCAAGGTTTATTATTGTTTGCAGTATCCTTCATAACTTGGTGCTTCCAAAGGCTCTGGCATTTAAGGCAGAGGAGGATGAGGAAGCATCCCTAACCTCAGAGGAAGTGGTGAGGAAATGACTGTGGAAGAAGAGGTAGTGGAAGCAGAGGAGGAAAGATCACGGGAGCATCAGCGAGGTGGAGCACAGCAAGGCTATTAAAAAGCATAGGAGTCCATCCAAAATGTCATCATGACCAATGACCTGCTCAGCTAATGTGGATTAACATAATGGGTGCATTGGAAGAATGTCAGCTAAGACATGAAAGGGATCAGATGGAAGTCAAGGCATAAGAGGAATGGAATTGAATTCATCATGCTTTGGAACATGTGGTGCATGCAGACGACCTACTGGTTGCTGTGAACTTGGTGAGAAAATTGTGACCACTTAACACATAATACTTTCTAAATATCTGAAGAGACTGACAACTAAAGCTAAAAGGATGAAAAATTGTGATTTCATTTTTAAGACAAAAGACTAAAAGTGCTATTGATATAACATTATCTTTGTTGGTAACTTAAACTTTAAACCACATTATGAACAATCAACCTTTTCTTTTGATACAAAATTATCTCAGTACTCGATATACAGGAATCCAATGGTTGATTACAGTAGCAAATAACTGTAATCAGACCTTCGAACTACTCAACAACAATGAGATACTAGAGATGCCATTACCCTAACCCACTTTTCACTATTCTCCAGCAGCCTTCATCATCAGCTGCAAAATCTGCACAATGTGACTCTGACATTGGTGGGTCTGGTGCAGGCAGTAGTGAGGTTGATGATGAAGGAGAATCTGCCCAGCAGTGAGAGATGCCATCTGATGAGCAGCGACTTCAATGTTGGTTGGGTCTGGTGTAGACAGTAGCGAGTCAATGGAAGAGAGCTGGCAGCAAGCTATCATTGATGATGAGCTGGCTCAGGACTAATGGATTCACTTCAAGCTATATCTTTATTTATTTTCTTATTCTCAAAGCTATTCAAAGGTTGCTGGATCATGGCGATAGTGGAAAAGCTTTTCACTGTATTTTACTTTTTTTTTCTCACTGTAAAATACACTTGATAATAAGATCATTCATTCATTTCTAACTAAAACAGTTAGGATTTTAACAGCCTTGGGACAACCAGATGGATAAAATGCTAGGTAGTTGCAATGGAACAGCTGCATGCAGCCGTGCTACTGGAAAAGTATCTCACTGTTGGGTACAGCAGTGCTGCAGCTGCCCACAGACCAATCTGAAAAATTAAAGGCCAAAGTTCATGGACTGCTGGCTTTTTTCTGATGGCGTAGCTCCCTGCCAAATTGCATAGAGGTTCCCTCCCCAGCAGGGCATAAGCCAGCTAGAAAGTTTATAGCGCATGGAAGGAGCCTGACTGATGGTCCCAGCAAAATTAAAAGCTTTGCTACCTCTACGAGGAGGAGACTTCCCACTTTCCTTGTTGCCACACTAGTGGTCACCTGTCTCAATGTTACTTCTGAGACTGCAAGAGCTGTCAGCCCTCTTATTGGGCTAGCACTGTAGAAGTGGGCGGCACGGTGGCACAGTGGTTAGCACTGCTGCCTCACAGCGCCTGAGACCTGGGTTCAATTCCTGCCTCAGGCGACTGACTGTGTGGAGTTTGCACGTTCTCCCCGTGTCTGCGTGGGTTTCCTCCGGGTGCTCCGGTTTCCTCCCACAGTCCAAAGATGTGCAGGTCAGGTGAATTGGCCATGCTAAATTGCCCGTAGTGTTAGGTAAGGGGTAAATGTAGGGGCATGGGTAGTTTGCGCTTCGGCGGGTCGGTGTGGACTTGTTGGGCCGAAGGGCCTGTTTCCACGCTGTAATGTAATCTAATCTAATGTAATCTAATCTAATCTAAAGTCTGCCAACCTCCTTAACTGGATGACTCTTACTGGCAATACTTCAGGGGAGGACCAGCATCCCACTAAAGCATGCTAGCCATCAAAGATGCTGGGACTTTGCCCTTCATGAACCTCTTCAAGGAGAAAGTGAGGACTGCAGATGCTGGAGATCAGAGCTGAAAATGTGTTGCTGGAAAAGCGCAGCAGGTCAGGCAGCATCCAAGGAACAGGAGAATCAACGTTTCGGGCATAAGCTCTTCTTCAGGAATGAGGAAAGTGTGTCCAGCAGGCTAAGATAAAAGGTAGGGAGGAGGGACTTGGGCGAGGGGCATTGGAA